>NC_134087.1:123495623-123798653 GCF_000715075.1 Nicotiana tabacum
TTAAAGAAAAGATATGAAAACTTAAAGTTGGTCACTCTTCCATAAGCACGATATGATTGGGCTCATCTGAGGCTCCAAGACTTTAAGTCTATTTCTAAATATAATTCTGCGATGTTCAGAATTACTTCTAAATTGAAACTTTGTGGAGATACTATCACTGACTCTGATATGCTTTAAAAACGTTTACAACTGAGAAATCACGAAAATCGACTCACTGGGTATACACCATTGCCTGAAGTGGATGAGGTGTATTCCCATTATGCTAAGCATGGAAAAGGCCGTGGCCCTATTCGTGGTCGTGGTCGTGGCCGTGGCCGTAGACAAGGAAGAAATTTTCCTGGTGTTAATCACCCCCAAAGAAAAATAACCACCAAAAGTGGAAAGGGAAAGATGAGAAGCCAAAGATAAATGGTTTAGAAACCGAATGTTATCGTTGAGGTGGAAAAAGGGCATTGAGCAAATATTTATCGTGTACCAAGACATTTGGTTGGGCTTTATCAAGAATCTCTAAAGAATAAAGACCCTGAAGCCAATTTTGTCTCTAATAATGATTTTGATATCACCTACTTGGATGTGACAAATTTTTTTGAGCACCCTGATGGAAAAATAAACCACTTGATCGGTGATGGATCCGTGGTTAAAGATGATTGAGTAGTTTAATTTTTATTTTTGCCTATTCGTAGTAGTTAATGAATAAACATCATGTAATTATAGTTCTTTACATGAGTAGTAGTCATTAGTATCAGTTAGTATTATTTGATTTATGAAATAGCGTTAGTTCGTTTTGATTAAATAGAGTTCTAATATTTGTTTTATACAATCAATTGAGTGTTCTAATATTTTCTAATTCAAATTAATGTTTCCGATCTACTGAACTGCTGAGTTTGTCTACAAAATTAAAGAATAAATGGATTGAATATTTCCAGTTGAGAAATTACGAGTGCTGCTGATGCTACTAATACTACGCCTCAATCTCGAGCTATACATACATTAGGCTCAGGAAGGAAATCTCAGTAAACAAAAAACGAGCTTATTTGCTTATTTGCTAAAGTGGTGGTAGCAAAGTAAGCTAATATATGGCGGTGGTCTAGCGTATTAGTTTATTTGTTTATTTCAGGTAGTCCCATTGAACCTTTAACAAACTCTCTTCATGGCAATGTTTGCACATCTATCGACTTTTGGAGTTAAAACAGAAAGGAAAATTCGTTCAATTTTCCTCTGTTAAAGTAAATGTTTACTCTTTTATACAATGTGTGCTCGTAAAATTAATTTTTAAATTAGTTTTTTTTCTTCTTCCACAATTGCAATTTTACACTGTGTTAATCGTATTATTTAGATGTATGGTATTTAATTCTACTAAATGTCCTTATCTTTTTTATTATTATCTCCCTTATTAAATGCTTGAACAAATTCATGAATATATTTAATCGATAAGGATATACTAATATTTATTCGTATATTTCTTTTGTATGTCAAACCATGTGAAGCAAATATGGATACCTCACAAAGCAAACTTGGATCAATATTTAATTGTAAAAATATTTGTTTAGTTGATTCATATACGACACATACTGTCACACCTCCTTTTTCCGCACCCGCGAGGGTGCAAGGGAGTTTTTCCCAATTAAAGGACAATCGAAACGGGATTGGTTTAATTATTTTAGAGTCGCCACTTGGGAGATTTAGGGTGTCCCAAGTCACCAATTTTAATCCCGAATCGAGGAAAAGAATGACTCCATATTACAGTCTGCGTACCAGAAATCCGGATAAGGAATTCTGTTAACCCGGGAGAAGGTGTTAGGCATTCCCGAGTTCCGTGGTTCTAGCACGGTCGCTCAACTGTTATATTCGGCTTGATTATCTGATTTTATACAAGTGTGAACTTATGTGCAAAATTTAACTTTTAACCGCTTTTATCATTTACTGTTTTTATCAAGAATTGCAACGTTGTGAAAATGTATCTCAAACCGCGTTACAATCAATGTACCCGTGGTCGTCGACACACTTTGACTCCGTTGAGATTTGGATTTGAGTCACATAAATGTGCACCCGAGTTTAAGAAGGTAAGATTTATTAAGCACGCGTCTAAAGCAACTAGCGTATTGTTATGTTGGGAAAAGGCCGTGAAATTCGCTAAACGGCCTGTCCCGAATTCTAAGTATTTAACATATACATTTAGAGGGCCCCGCAGCTTGTGTATTTTTGTTTGTCGAGGCTCATCTCATTCATTATTTTTTTTAAAAGGAATTTGCAACGTCATGGAAATGCATCTCAAACCACGTCACAATCAATGTACCCGTGATTAGAGACACATTTCGACTCCGTTGAGATTTGGATTTGGGTCACATAAACGTGCACCCGAGTTTAAGAAAATTAAATTATTAAAGGCGCGCCTAAAGCAACTAGCGCATTATTATTTTAGGTAGGGCCGTGAAATTTGCTAATCGGCCCGTCCCGGAATCTAAGTGTTTAATACATATATTTTGTGAGGGCCCCGGAGCTTGTGCATTTTTCGAGGCTCGTCTCATTTTTATTAAAGGCAAGCCTAAAAACAATTATGATTTACTATCCATGACGTCATCTGAGGTTAAATGAAAACAACGATTCTAATAAATAATAATATCCATGGTAAAATGAAAAAGCGATTCAACCAAGACGACTCACAAACCGTTCATACATTCTCACATTCACTTTAAACATGCAGTAACTATCCATAAAAATAAACATTTTTAACAAAGCAACGAAAATTGCATTGTCGACATTCATCATCATTCGCCTTGAATCATAACATGCGAAACGAACAAAATGAAACAAGGATGAAGAATAATAACCTTTGAACCTCGACGACCTCAGAACGACAAACACGACTCCGACGGAACTCAAGCCGGATCTCACTGAACAACGACGGAACCTCGGACAAACACCTCGACGTACCGGACCTCGATGAACCAAAGACGACCTCGATGGAAATAGAAAGCTCGGACCCACAACTGTCAACAACCAAGGATTGTCTGGTTGCTGCTGTATTTTTCCGGCGCAACACCTGGTACATGAAGCTGCAGCAGGAGGGGTCGTTTGGGCAGTGGTTAATGGCTGGAGCTCGGACGTGAGAGAATGGCTGGTTTTGGGTTATGGTCACCGGACGTGATGGAGAGCTTGACAACGCAGCAACAGATGCTCGAGTTCCGGCGAGGGGGTAGTGACGACGCGAGGGAAGGTGCTGGGTTGGGTGGTTGTCGACAGGCCTGTTTGGTGGTCTGTTTGGTGCTGGTGTTTGGGTGGTGGTGTCGGGCAGTGGTCGACGATGGATCTAGGAGGAAGAGGAGTGGTCGTGGGCTGGTAGTTTGGTTTTGGTTACGACGGGGGAGGCGAAGTGGTCGTGGGGCTAGTTGGTTCGGCAGGTGGTCGACGAAAGGAGCTGGTGGTTATGGTCGCCGGTGGTTCAGACGTTGGGGGTGCAGCTGATCGGAGGTGGTCGTGGTTCGTTGCTGGGGTGCGAGGGTGGTTTTGGGTAGGTCTCAGTAGGGTTTTTGTTTAGGGTTTTCGTCAGGAAGAAGGGAGGAAGACGATGAACAGTCGGCGAGGTTTGGAGTGTTGGTGGTGGTATTTCAAGTAGGGTTGCTGTTAGGTTTTTGGTCTTGAGGAAAGGAGGAAGACGATGAAACAGTCCTCCTCCAAATTTTCCAAGTTCCCCTCCAAAAATGTTTGTCCGTGTATTTAGTATCCCTTTGCTAGAAAAATGAGCCCCACGCATAGTGGGGTTCGAGGCTTGTGTTCCCCACGCGTGGTGGGGTTCCCCGTGTATGGGATTCCGTCCGTGTTCCCCACGTGTGTCCCCTCATGTGTGGTGGACTCGGATTATTATGGGCTAGGTCCGAAATTAGGCCTAAAAGCGGGTAATTTGAACCCGAATATTATTCTTTTGCCCGGACCCGATTAAGAACACAACGTTGTTCGACTAATCCTATGTAAGCAAAATAACTACAAAAATAAGACTAATATTTAAACAAAACTATATATATTTTTTAATATATTTTTCAAGATTTAAAATAGCTACAAAATATTAATAAAACTATTTTTTTGTAATTTTCGTTTTTATATAAAGGATAAAATATAAAGTAATATTTTTTGTATTTTTCAAAAATTAAAATGACTACAAAACATTAATAGAATTATATTTTTTGTAATTTTCGAATTTATATAAAGTACCAAAATAAAGTACAATTTTTGTATTTTTTCAAGTTTATGAGAAATACATAAACTAAAATTTATATATGTATTTTTGTGATTTTTTCTTTTTGCAACGAAATAAAGTAAAATAGTTAAAATGGCTATATTAGACCCAATTTCACATATTCACGCTAAAAATGTGAAAATTCTCGGGGAGGGTCAAAAATCCGGTGTCTACAGCTGCCCCTCTTTGACTGGAAACACGAAGAGTTTTCCGACAAAGAACGACTAGATATGTTTTTGACCCGACCATTATTTGGAGGGACTACACTAAGGAAAGGGAGGGAATGTGACCGAGCCCTGGTATCTGAGCTGCCTACATATCCTTGGTTATACAGGAATCAGGCCACGTGTAGTTCGGGAATGAGAGATGGTAGATTGTACCGAGGTGAAGAGCCGATCGAGGTGTTGTTCCGTTGAGGTTCCGGTCCGCGGTCCTGCCATTACAATGAAAACTGAAAAAGACTAACTAAGCCTATCAACTACTAGTTACAAGGATTCCTATCTTTAAGTCTTCTGAAACTTGATCTTGAGTCTTGAATGGTGCTTCATACAGACTTTGGATTTGAACCTTGACTTGCTAGTTGTAGGTGTTAGTTCTTGAGCAGACCACATCTGTTCTCCACTTCCGTACTCTGGGTTCCTTTTCTTTTTTTTTTTCTCTTTTTTTTTCTATGTTTGCCTTTTTTCTCTTCTTGTTTTTGTTTTTGTGACCAGCTTCTGTTGATCATCCCAGACTATTGACTCGCATTCTTGAGGCGAGCTTCTACTATTTCTAACTTGGATTGAATGCTGGGGATTTCTGTTTTAACCTTCTGCTTTCCAGTGGGTCACTGTTTGATCTTGAAAAATGTTCCTCTGTTCTACAGGCGGACTCCTGACTTCTTCGATCTTCGACATACCACAAACTCCGTTCTACAGGCGGGTCCCTGACAACCAAAACAAACAAAACAAACAAAATTTCCTAACCCAGTTTGTACTGGGAAGATTTGTGAGTCGTTAGCAAAATTGTAACTCACTTACACTACTGATGCAATGATGAGAGTAAACTAAAGACTAGGCTAGGATGTGCATCTCCTATGAGTAAAACCAAAACTCTTGCTAGCAAATGTGTCTGCTAAAATAAACCTCAATGACTCAAACTAGAAAGTGCTTCTTCTATGGTTGAATCGGAATGAGCTAAACTAGGAAGTGCGTCTCCTAAGGGTGAAAACTTCAGTGACTAGAACTAGGAAGTGCGTCTCCTATGAATAAAATCTTGATTTAGGAAGTGTGTCTCCTAAAAAAACTTGAAAGACCTTGATTAGGAAGTGCGTCTCCTACGGGTAAACTTCAAAAAACTGGACTAGGAATTGTGTCTCCTATGGTCGAACTTAAAATGAATCAAACTAGAAAGTGCATCTCCTAAGGGTGAAAACTCAATTCTGGAAGTGCGTCTCCTGAAATAAAATATAATCTGAAAAGCCAAACTAGGAAGTGCGCCTCCTAATAAAGAAAACTTAATTCAGGAAGTGCGTTTCCTATGCACGAAATTAAACTTAGGAAGTGCGTCTCCTATGGGTGAAACCTCAATGATTTTGAACTAGGAAGTGCATCTCCTATGAATGAAAATAATTTAGGAAGTGCGTCTCCTATGCGTGAAATCTTAATTTAGGAAGTGCGTCTCCTATGGGGTAAAAGTAAACTTAGGAAGTGCGTCTCCTATGGGCAAAATTAAACTTTAAGGAAGTGCGTCTCCTATTGGGTACAATAAACTTAAGGAAGTGCGTCTCCTATTGGTAAAATAAACTTAAGGAAGTGCGTCTCCTGTGGGTGCAATAAACTTAGGAAGTGCGTCTCCTATTGGGAAAAACTAAACTTTAGGAAGTGCGTCTCCTATTGGTAAAACTATTCTTAGGAAGTGCGTCTCCTATTGGTAAAACTTACTTAGGAAGTGCGTCTCCTATGGGTACAACTATACTTAGGAAGTGCGTCTCCTGTTGGTGAAATAAACTTAGGATGTGCGTCTCCTGTTGGTGAAATTATTCTTAGGAAGTGCGTCTCCTATTGGTGAAATTATTCTTAGGAAGTGCGTCTCCTATGGTGAAACTTATCTTAGGAAGTGCGTCTCCTATTGGTGAAACTTACTTAGGAAGTGCGTCTCTTACTGCTGAAACTAAACTTAGGAAGTGCGTCTCCTATTGGTGAAATTACTCTTAGGAAGTGCGTCTCCTCTTGGTGAAATTTACTTAGGAAGTGCGTCTCCTATTGGTGAAATTAACTTAGGAAGTGCATCTCCTATGGGTATAATGAACTTAGGAAGTGCGTCTCCTCTTGGTGAAACTTAATCTTAGGAAGTGCGTCTCCTATTGGTGAAACTCAACTTAGGAAGTGCGTCTCCTATTGGTACAATGGACTTAGGAAGTGCGTCTCCTATTGGTGAAACTTCTTAGGAAGTGCGTCTCCTATTGGTACAATGGATCTAGGAAGTGCGTCTCCTATGGGTAAAACTTAACTTAGGAAGTGCGTCTCCTATCGGTGAAACTTAACTTAGGATGTGCATCTCCTATGGGTAGAATGAACTTAGGAAGTGCGTCTCCTATTGGTGAAACTTATCTTAGGAAGTGCGTCTCCTATTGGTGAAACTTATCTTAGGAAGTGCGTCTCCTTAGGAAGTGCGTCTCCTATTGGTGAAATTATTTTTAGGAAGTGCGTCTCCTATTGGTGAAACTTGCTTAGGAAGTGCGTCTCCTATTGGTGAAATTATTCTTAGGAAGTGCGTCTCCTATTGGTGAAACTTGTTTAGGATGTGCGTCTCCTCTTGGTGAAACTTACTTAGGAAGTGCGTCTCCTATTGGTGAAATTAACTTAGGAAGTGCGTCTCCTACTGGTAAACTTAACTTAGGATGTGCGTCTCCTTTTGGTGAAACTGACTTAGGAAGTGCGTCTCCTTAGGAAGTACGTCTCCTATTGGTGAAATAACTTAGGAGGAAATGCATCTCCTATGGGTGAAACTAAACTTAGGAGAAAATGCATCTCCTATGGGTAAAACTAAACTTAGGAGGAAATGCCTCTCCTATGGGTGAAACAAAACAAACTTAGGAGGAAATGCATCTCCTATGGGTAAAACTAAACTTAGGAGGAAATGCCTCTCCTATGGGTGAAACAAAACAAACTTAGGAGGAAATACATCTCCTATGGATAAAACTAAACTTAGGAGGAAATGCCTCTCCTATGGGTGAAACAAAACAAACTTAGGAGGAAATACATCTCCTATGGATAAAACTAAAACAAACTTAGGAGGAAATGCATCTCCTATGGGTAAAGATGTGGAAGGTATTCCCTTGTTATACAGGTGGGCGCCTAATGGTAAAGACATAAAAGTATTCCTCTCGTTATTCAGGTGGGCGCCTGGTTAAGACATGAATTGTATTCCCTTGTTATACAGGTGGGCGCCTAAAATACGAAATGAACAGACAAAAAGTATTCCTCTCGTTATACAGGTGGGCGCCTGGTATGAAATTTAAAGACTGAAATGTATTCCTCTCGTTATACAGGTGGGCGCCTGACATGAAATAAACAACTTTTAAAATAAACGCCATTCCTCTCTTCAGGCGGGCTCCTGATTTCGACAACTTTGAAAATAAAATGCCATTCCTTTCTTTAGGTTGGCAAGATTTAAACAACTTTAAAAATAAACGCCTCTCCTCTCTTCAGGTGGGCTCCTGATTTCAACAACCTTTTAAAATAAACGCCATTCCTCTCTTTAGGCGGGCTCCTGATTTCAACAACTTTGAAAATAAAATGCCATTCCTTTCTTTAGGTTGGCGAGATTTAAACAACTTTAAAAATAAACGCCACTCCTCTCTTCAGGCGGGCTCCTGATTTCAACAACAACTTAGGAGGAAATGCATCTCCTATGGGTAAACCTAAAACAAATTTAGGAGGAAATGCCTCTCCTATGGGTAAAATAAACTTTAGGAGGAAATGCGTCTCCTATGGGTAAAATAAACTTTAGGAGGAAATGCGTCTCCTATGGGTGAAACTAACTTAGGAAGTGCGTCTCCTATGGGCAAAACTAGACTTAGGAAGTGCGTCTCCTATGGGCAAAACTAGACTTAGGAAGTGCGTCTCCTATTGGCAAAACTAGACTTAGGAAGTGCGTCTCCTATTGGAAAAGACGTGGAATGTATTCCCTTGTTATACAGGTGGGCGCCTGATGGTAAAGACATGAAATGTATTCCCTTGTTATACAGGTGGGTGCCTGAAATATGAAATGAACAGACAAAAAGTATTCCTCTCGTTATTCAGGTGGGCGCCTGTCTTCAACAACAACTTTGAAAAATAAAATCCTATTTGAGGGCGGATGAACCCAACATATCCTATTTGAGGGCGGATGAACCCAAAATATCCTATTCGAGGGTGGATGAACCCAAAATATCCTTAAGACTTGAAAATGTCTTACCTGGAAAACTTGGTGGGGATTATTTACTTACCTGTTGGGGGGTAAAATGTTATCAGCTGGGGGTACCTGACTTCCAGAAAGTTTTCTAAATGGAAGGAAAATTTTCTGCCCCAGTTTGATAATATCCCTTGTGGCATGCGTTTCTGCATCAATGCCATTTCCTTTACCTGTTTCAAATCAAACAAAATTTGTTAATTTAAAACATGGTGGTTGGCTGTGATACTCCTATTGGGATGACTTTCCCTTTCTCCTTCATTGCGCTGTGTTCCACGACTTGTTGGGGATGATATTATGTGCTGGGGATAATCCCTTCCAGCTGGGGATATCCCTCTTCTTTTGTGGCATAGCTTGGAAAATGGCATTTCCCTGACCTTTTAGTCTAGTATGGATTTCGCCAAATCATGCTCACTGCCCTCCTTGCTTTGTTCACGGGCCTTGTCTTTGAGGTTTATAACCTTGGTTTTGGCAAGGATATCCCTCTTGACGCTCGTCAATCCTTTTGTCAATTCCCTTTTGCTGGGGATATCTTTATTGACACTGGCCTCGTGCTTGTTCCTTGCTGACTATACCATTTGGATGTACTAGTCGGATCTCATTTTGAAAAGCTGATAGCATATTTGAAGTCATTTCATACTTGTTCTGCCCAGACAGACTCTATTGAGGAATTTTTCTATGAAAGGAGAAAGATAAAAGAAACAAAATAAAAGACAAAGGAAACGATGACTCTTTTACAAAAGAAACTATAAATAAAAATCTATCAAACGTAGATACCGACTCTAATGGCCATGACATGCGTATGTGGCCTATCCTCTACCGTCAATCATCTTTCAAGATCTTCAATTGGCGATTCCCCATCTGATTCTTAATTTTATTTGACTTGTAGTGCCCGAAGGGTTTTCACTATCAAGCCTCTCTCATTTTGGTTTTCTCTCAGCTTTCATCGCTTTATGGTGCCTGTGAAGGTTTTCACCAATAAGACTCTCTCATTTGTATCACTTTCCAGCTGGGGATTCGGAGTGTTGCCGGTGTGATTCGGAGTGTCGCCTTGGCATCCTTTGAAGACTGGTCAGAAGGTCTTTCTTTGGACCATAATGTGGGTTTTGGATAGGGCTAGAAAGAAAGGGTATTAAAGGCTCAAAAAAACATTAATTTTGGGTTATTAGTTACAACCTTCGGAATTAGCTTTATTTACAACAAACGCAACCTTTGCCCTAGTTTCTTGCTTGGGGATATTTTAATTGATTTGTTTTCATTTTTCAAAACTATGACCGAGCCGTGAAGCGCCTACGTATCCTCTTTGAGGAATCAGGTCAAACGTAGTTCCCAATTCCTCTTTTCATTCCGACTTTCTTTTGTTGTTGTTTTTTTGTTATCATTTTTCTTTTCTTTTTTTTTTCCTCCTTCATTTTTCTCTTTTTTCGTTTTGTTGTTTTTTTTTCCATGCCATATGCTTGCGTTTTCTAGTCGTTTTTACTAATTCCGAACGAGGGGTACGAAAGAAAACAATAAGGCTCAAAAAGGGTTAACGAATGATAAAATGTTTAGGTAGCAGAACAAAATGCCTTCGTCATTCCAGTCTTCAAAACATGCCAAGTGCAAACAACACAATTTGAACATAGATTTATAGTCTCTTCCGATGGTGCCGGACTTGACAATTATGTTAAACATTTTATTTTTCCTTGTCATTTCAAAGCACCGTTGGGTGACACTCTCACCCTCATTATCTTGAACGGCCCTCATGCCAATTTGGCGAATCTTGCTTTTAACGGTTTTTCTTTGTGTTTCACTTGCCCCAGTTCCACATGACTCGGGCTCTGAATAATCTCAAACCGTTCTTATTTCCTTTAAATGGTCTGATCACCTTTTCGGGGTTTTATGATTAACTTTAAATGCTAGGCCCAAACTGTGCGCGCATGTCATGTCACTAGAATCGGCGTTGAATAAAAATGATAAAATGACTAAACAGAAAGATGACTGGGAATAATCAAAGACTGATTTTTTTGCATTGGACTGAACAAATGGTTTTAAAAACAAAGCAAACCGGAATAAAATCCTAAACAACTTGGACAAAACTTAAACAAACCGCTATGACAAAACGGAAAGATAAGCGGAAAGATATTGACACAAAACAAATCCAAATTACAATCCTAATAATCCGAACAACGGAAATGACAACAAAATAGACCATCAAAGATCCTCTCCGGTTGACCCAAAATGGAGTGTCTTTCCAACTATCCAAGCACGGCATCTCCGGCTGACCCGAAATGGAGTATCTTCCAACTGCAAAGCATGACATTTTAGCCATTGAGCTCTATACCAACATTGCCAAGACCATCCCCAACTTCAGTATTATCAACATCAATCAACAAGTTCTCAAGATGATTCGCCTGCTCCCTGTCACTGTCGTCGATCACAATTGCCCCTTCCTGAATCATTCTTTCGATTTCCTTTTTCAAAGAACGACAGTCTTCAATGCTATGTCCTTGGACATTAGAGTGGTACATGCATCGTACAGCAGGATTGAACCCTTTTGCATATGGATCTGGAGTATAGCCAAGGAGCGGCTCAATCAGTCCTGAAAGCTTTAGCTTTTCAAACAAGCTTGCGTAGAACTCCCCAATTGGCGTGAAATTGTTTCCTTGCCTTTGTTTTCCCCCATGCCCCTATTTTCTAGGGTCTTTGGGTGCTTGGAAACGTTGTGAGGGCAAGAATGCATTACGTGGTGCTGGCTCTTGCCAGCGGGGGTGACCTGATGGTTGACCCTACGACCGGACCTTGTTCGGAGGATAATATTGAGGCGGATTATATGGAGCTCAGGGGCAGGCTTGGGCATGATGGGCTGAAAAGTGTGGCTCTGATGGTGGGTAGTATGGTTGTGGAAGGTTGTATGGAGTGTGTGGATAATTTGGATGACTGGGCCTGGGCCGGTAGTGAGGGGAAGGACCTCTGAATTTGGACCCAGTACCTGCTTCGACTGATGCGACCTCGAGCGCACCTCCCGCGCCGCTCTGAATAACCTGGGTCGTTGCCTTGAGCGCTGAGTAATTTAGGATTTTGTCAGACCTTAGACCCTCCTCTATCATGACCCCTATCTTTACCACTTCATTGAAAGATTTCCCAACCGTTGTCACCAAGTGACCAAAGTAAGTTGGATCCAATGTTTGCAAGAAGTAGTCCACCATTTCTCCCTCTTTCATGGGAGGATCAACTCTGGCCGCTTGTTCTCTCCAGCGGAAACCAAACTCACGAAAACTTTCCCCAGGCTTCTTTCCAGTCCTCAGCAATGTGAGACGATCAGGGACTTTCTCGAGATTGTATTGAAAATGACCTGCGAAAGCCTGCGCCAGATCATCCCAAGTGTACCATCTGCTGGAATCCTGCCTGGTATACCATTCTAGTGCCGATCCACTCAGACTTTGGCCGAAATAAGCTATCAGCAGCTCATCTTTGCCACCTGCCCCTCTCATTTTGCTACAGAATCCCCGCAAATGTGCCATGGGATCACCGTGCCCTTCATATAAATCGAACTTAGGCATCTTGAAACCAGCCGGGAGTTGGACGTCCGGGAAAGGGCATAGATCTTTGTAAGCTACGCTGACTTGGTTGCCCAATCCGTGCAGGTTCTTGAAGGACTGCTCCAGGCTTTTGAACTTTCTCAATACCTCATCCTGTTTGGGGGTTTTAACCGGCTTTTCAATCTCTGCCGGTACCTCCAAGTGTGGGCTGTAGGCCTGTGGTTCGGGGGCATGGAATATGGGCTCAGGGGGATAGTATTGCGTATCGTGAGCCTGAAATGATGGCTCACTGGTCGTTCTTTGCAGGGTGGCTGATGTGGGTCCCACAAAAGTGGGAATATTTGGTGTTGGGAGAGGTTGATGGGATGGTGGAGCTTGGGAATCATGGGGGCTTCTCTCCTGAAGACAACAATGATTTGGGAGGCTTGTTAAAGGGTCGGAGTGGGGGTATTCGGGCACGTGCCCTAGTGGCTCAGGGCTCTTTTGTGCTTTGGCTAAAGCTAGCTGCATTGCATTCATCTCTAGTCCCATTCTTTCTATCTTTTCCATCGCTTCCTTTAACAACTGGCTCATCGGCCTTTCTTCCTCGGTACTATTCTCTGAAGTAGTCATGCTTGTTGTTATCGGTCCTTTTGATCTAGTTTGGTAAGGGTGTGTTGCCAGAATTCTTTAACAACTAACTGTTTGAGATTCGGAAAACAACAAACTTGTTAACGTTTAGAGTTTAACAGATTTGATAACAACACATTGAGGATGCAATGCACCTAGGCAGTTAACCGTTTCTAACATGCTTTGCTTCAAACAACATGCGTCATCCCAGCTTGCTTATTTGCCCCTTTGAAGTACTTTGGGAACCCCTGTATTTTATTCTATTTTGTATTTTCTTTTTCTTTCGATTTTTCATTTTTTTTCCTTTTCTCTTTTTCGATTTTTTTCATTTTTCCTTTTTGATTTTCCATTTTTTTTGTTGTGGTCGAATCTTATGGAGATTGCCTACGTATCATGACCCCGCATGAATCAGACCTTGCGTAGTTCGGACCAATAAATGATAAATAAATATTTTTTTTCAATACATTCCACACATTCTAGTTAAAGTTTTATAAACAGCCAGTTTCTTTCCCCGTTTGACAAATGCAACCAAACGGCTATTTTTGCAAATGTGGCCCCTTCCAAACTCACATGAATTTTGAGGTCGGGGAGGATTATTTTGACACTTTTACAAACTCGTCCGTTCTTTTACGAAAATAGTCTTTCGACAACTGAAAGATACTCTAAGGCTATTTCGGCAAGAACGGTTTAAGACACGGCCGAAGCTGGCTCGGCTTATCATGACAAAATTCAAACGGTATTCACCTGACCGCAGGCTCTTTGTTTTTTTTCTTTCAAATTACAATAAAAACCTGGTGTTGCAAACACGGCCCCTCAGCGCCTCGGGGACGAAGATTTATAGGGCTGCGTGGGTCAACTAGACCAAAATTTAAAAAAAATGACCCGAAGGTGGCTGTTTATGCAAAGTCAACCTTCCGGCGTCCCTTTCGGGAACATTCGACTATTTATGACAAAACAACATCACCCAAATTCTTTATGACAGAATTGAAATTTTGACATTTTTTTTAATTTGTTTTTGGCTATTTTAGCAAAAGGTGGGTTGGACATCACCCGACTTATTTATGACATATTTTTTTATTTTATTACTTATTCGTTTTTGGCTTTTTTAGCAAAAGGGGGTTGGACCCGATGAGGGTTGCCTACGTATCTTACATCCGGTGAGAATCAAACCCGCGTAGTTCGGGCAAATAAACTATTTTTGAGAAGACCATTTTTCATTTTCTATTCTTTTTTTTTTTTATTATTTTTTTCTTTTTATCACAACAAATAAACAGACTATTATTTTTCATTCATAACAAACAAACGAACTAACGTAAAACATAAAACATTCACTCTTTGTTTTTTTCAAAATTTCGGCAGAGTTTCACCACTTACTTGGACATTTGTCTTTTTTTTAAAATAAATAGTTAGACCTCTACACTGTTATTTTCTAATTTGTGGAAAATGATGACAAATACAAAAAATCTTTTTGAATTTTCATTACAAAATCTTTTGAATTTCCATGCTTTTTTTATATATATATATATATATATATATATATATATATATATATATATATATATATATATATATATATATATATATATATATATTATATTTATTAATTTTTCAAAAATGTGGCATGGGGGACATAGGGAATTCCAAGACTTCTTGGATTCCGCAAATGTTCCCCATGTGCTTTTTCCCAAAAATGACGCATGGGGGACATAGTGGATTTCAAGACTTTTTGGATTCCACAAATGTTCCCCATGTGCTTTTCTCAAAAAATGAAGCGTGGGGGACATGTGGAATACCAAGGCTTCTTGAATTCCACAATGTTCCCCATGTGCTTAATTAATATAATAGCATGCTTATCAAAAATCGTGCAACTTTCTTATTTAGTGTGATCAGCATGATAAGGAGTGTCATTTGTCCGCAAATATCATTGGTCCGCCAAATGACCCATTCACCCTTGAATAAATACAACATGTAGCACATAGGATGCCAAAGATGGTCTATTATTTTCAGGTTGCTTGTCCTAGACGGACTCAACCCCTGTGTTGAGTCCCCTAAGTCAAATGCACATGATGCAAATAAACGTTCCTACTAGGGATCCGACATGTGGCTTTGTTATACTAAGTTCATAACCTGGGTATTTGTTCTAGACCTGGCTTACCCGAGCAGATAACTCGAGCCGAGGATGGGAGCTGTGTACCGGTAACCAAAAGGCCATCCGGTTTTGCAACTCCGCCGTGTCCTCGTTCTATTTTGGTATATGACACTAACAAAAAGAAGTCACGACCAGCGTGCACTCCTCAAGAGAGAGAAGAGAGGGTTTCGGCACAGTTTATATATACAGTCCAAATAGTATCAAAGCGGTAAAAGCAGCATTTAGCACAATAGGCTCAAACATGTAAAAATCAGATAAAACCAAATATAAGATTTTATCTAAGCTCGAATTTCTAACCATGAACCAGTGGTTCTGGGTTTTTGATCCCCAGCGGAGTCGCCAGAGCTGTCACACCTCCCTTTTCCGCACCCGCGAGGGTGCAATGGAGTTTTTCCCAATTAAAGGACAATCGAAACGGGATTGGTTTAATTATTTCAGAGTCGCCACTTGGGAGATTTAGGGTGTCCCAAGTCACCAATTTTAATCCCGAATCGAGGAAAAGAGTGACTCCATATTACAGTCTGCGTACCAGAAATCCGGATAAGGAATTCTGTTAACCTGGGAGAAGGTGTTAGGCATTCCCGAGTTCCGTGGTTCTAGCACGGTCGCTCAACTGTTATATTCGGCTTGATTATCTGATTTTATACAAGTGTGAACTTATGTGCAAAATTTAACTTTTAACCGCTTTTATCATTTACTTTTTTTATCAAGAATTGCAACGTTGTGAAAATGTATCTCAAACCGCGTTACAATCAATGTACCCGTGGTCGTCGACACACTTTGACTCCGTTGAGATTTGGATTTGGGTCACATAAATGTGCACCCGAGTTTAAGAAGGTAAGATTTATTAAGCACGCGTCTAAAGCAACTAGCGTATTGTTATGTTGGGAAAAGGCCGTGAAATTCGCTAAACGGCCTGTCCCGAATTCTAAGTATTTAACATATACATTTAGAGGGCCCCGCAGCTTGTGTATTTTTGTTTGTCGAGGCTCATCTCATTCATTATTTTTTTTAAAAGGAATTTGCAACGTCATGGAAATGCATCTCAAACCACGTCACAATCAATGTACCCGTGATTAGAGACACATTTCGACTCCGTTGAGATTTGGATTTGGGTCACATAAACGTGCACCCGAGTTTAAGAAAATTAAATTATTAAAGGCGCGCCTAAAGCAACTAGCGCATTATTATTTTGGGTAGGGCCGTGAAATTTGCTAATCGGCCCGTCCCAGAATCTAAGTGTTTAATACATATATTTTGTGAGGGCCCCGGAGCTTGTGCATTTTTCGAGGCTCGTCTCATTTTTATTAAAGGCAAGCCTAAAAACAATTATGATTTACTACCCATGACGTCATCTGAGGTTAAATGAAAACAACGATTCTAATAAATAATAATATCCATGGTAAAATGAAAAAGCGATTCAACCAAGACGACTCACAAACCGTTCATACATTCTCACATTCACTTTAAACATGCAGTAACTATCCATAAAAATAAACATTTTTAACAAAGCAACAAAAATTGCATTGTCGACATTCATCAATATCAAATACTCTCATTCACCTTGAATCATAACATGCGAAACGAACAAAATGAAACAAGGATGAAGATCAATAACCTTTGAACCTCGACGACCTCAGAACGACAAACACGACTCCGACGGAACTCAAGCCGAATCTCACCGAACAACGACGGAACCTCGGACAAACACCTCGACGTACCGGACCTCGATGAACCAAAGACGACCTCGATGGAAATAGAAAGCTCGGACCCACAACTGTCAACAACCAAGGATTGTCTGGTTGCTGCTGTATTTTTCCGGCGCAACACCTGGTACGTGAAGCTGCAGCAGGAGGGGTCGTTTGGGCAGTGGTTAATGGCTGGAGCTCGGACGTGAGAGAATGGCTGGTTTTGGGTTATGGTCTCCGGACGTGATGGAGAGCTTGACAACGCAGCAACAGCTGCTCGAGTTCCGCGAGGGGGTAGTGACGACGCGAGGGAAGGTGCTGGGTTGGGTGGTTGTCGACGGGCCTGTTTGGTGGTCTGTTTGGTACTGGTGTTTGGGTGGTGGTGTCGGGCAGTGGTCGACGATGGAGCTAGGAGGAGGAGGAGTGGTCGTGGGCTGGTAGTTTGGTTTTGGTTATGACGGGGGAGGCAAAGTGGTCGTGGGGCTGGTTGGTTCGGCAGGTGGTCGACGAAAGGAGCTGGTGGCTATGGTCGCCGGTGGTTCAGACGTTGGGGGTGCAGCTGATCGGAGGTGGTCGTGGTTCGTTGCTGGGGTGCGAGGGTGGTTTTGGGTAGGTCTCAGTAGGGTTTTTGTTTAGGGTTTTCGTCAGGAAGAAGGGAGGAAGACGATGAACAGTCGGCGAGGTTTGGAGTGTTGGTGGTGGTATTTCAAGTAGGGTTGCTGTTAGGTTTTTGGTCTTGAGGAAAGGAGGAAGACGATGAAACAGTCCTCCTCCAAATTTTCCAAGTTCCCCTCCAAAAATGTTTGTCCGTGTATTTTGTATGGTTTTGCCCGGAAAAATGAGCCCCACGCGTGGTGGGGTTCGAGGCTTATGTTCCCCACGCGTGGTGGGGTTCCCCGTGTATGGGATTCCGTCCGTGTTCCCCACGTGTGTCCCCTCATGTGTGGTGGACTCGGATTATTATGGGCTAGGTCCGAAATTAGGCCTAAAAGCGGGTAATTTGAACCCGAATATTATTCTTTTGCCCGAACCCGATTAAGAACACAACGTTGTTCGACTAATCCTATGTAAGCAAAATAACTACAAAAATAAGACTAATATTTAAACAAAACTATATATTTTTTTAATATATTTTTCAAGATTTAAAATAGCTACAAAATATTAATAAAACTATTTTTTTTGTAATTTTCGTTTTTATATAAGGATAAAATATAAAGTAATATTTTTTGTATTTTTCAAAAATTAAAATGACTACAAAACATTAATAGAATTATATTTTTTGTAATTTTCGAATTTATATAAAGTACCAAAATAAAGTACAATTTTTGTATTTTTTCACGTTTATGAGAAATACATAAACTAAAATTTATATATGTATTTTTGTGATTTTTTCTTTTTGCAACGAAATAAAGTAAAATATTTAAAATGACTATATTAGATCCAATTTACATATTTATGCTAAAAATGTGAAAATTCTCGGGGATGGTCAAAAATCCGGTGTCTACACATACAATATTCAAAGAAAAGAAATATTTCTCTCATTTAAGTATGTGTAAGGTAGATGTTACTACAATATCTGGTAGTAGTAGATTAATTGAGGACTCTGGAAGAGCTACTATAACTCTGCCTAAGGGAACAATACTTATCATAGAGAATGCAATGTTCTCCTCCAAGTCCAAGAGGAACTTGTTGAGTTTTAAAGATATCCGCCGAAATGGATATCATATTGAGACAATAGATGAGAATAATTTTGAATATCTCATTATTACCAAGAATGTCTCTGGACATAAAAGGGTAATTGAGAAATTTCTATTTTTATCTTATGGCCTGTATTGGACGAGAATTAATGTAACTGAAGCACATTCTATTGTAAACCAAAAGGTTACTGATTCCAATACTTTGGTACTTTGGCATGATCGATTGGGATACCCTGGATCAATTATGATGAGACGAATTATAGAAAACCCAAATGGGCATCCATTAAAGAATTTAAAGATTCTTCTAAATAATGAATTTTCTTGTACTTCTTGTTATCAAGGCAAGTTAATTATTAGACCATCACCAACAAAGATTGGGATTGAGTCCCCTGCATTTTTGGAATGTATACAAGGGGATATTTGTGGACCTATTCACCCTCCTAGTGGGTCGTTTAGATATTTTATGGTCTTAATAGATGCATCTTCTAGATGGTCTCATGTGTTTCTATTGTCATCTCGCAACCTCGCGTATGCAAAATAATGGCACAAATAATTCAATTACGGGCACAATTCCCCGATAGTCCAATTAGGTCTATTAGACTTGATAATGCTGCTGAGTTTTCATCCCAAGCATTTAATGATTATTGCTTATCAATTGAGATAAAAGTGGAACATCATGCAGCTCATGTTCACACTCAAAATGGCCTAGTAGTCTTTAATTAAAAGTCTGCAATTGATAGCAAGACCGTTACTCATGAAAACGAGGCTGCCCACTTCTGTTTGGGGTCACGCCATTTTGCATGCAGCAATGTTAGTTCGTCTCAGACCGGCAAATTATCATAAATATTCCCCGTTGCAATTAGTTTTGGGTCATGAACCTAATATATCCCATTTAAGAATTTTTGGATGCGCAGTATATATGCCTGTAGCACCGCCATATCACACCAAAATGGGTCCCTAAAGAAGGTTAGGAATATATGTTGGGTTTGAACCGCCCTCCATTATTTGCTATCTTGAAATATTAACGGGGGATTTATTCACTGCTCGATTTGCTGACTATCGATTCAATGAGACATTTTTCCTTAAAATTAGGGGGAGAAAATGGTGAAACCAAACGGGAAATTTTGTGAAAAAATCCATCATTGTCTCATCTTGATCCACGTGCCTCTATTTGTAAAAAAAAGGTGCAAAAGATTATTCATTTGCAAAAAATAACAAATCAAATACCAGATGCATTTACTGATCTGAAAAGGATAACAAAATCTCATATCACTATAGAGAATGTTCCAATCCGTATTGATGTCCCGATTGGACAATCTTCTAGTGTCATAGCTAATGAGTCAAAAGCACGCCTAAAAAATGACGGACCATTAGGTTCTAAGGATCGAAATCCTAGAAAAAGGAAAACAAATGATCAAGATGATATTACGAAAGAGTCTCATGAAGAAATCCATGATTTAACCAATCCTAATATTCATGAGGAAATCACTGAGACTAAGACTCAAGAAAATAAGGAAATATCTATAAATCCAATCGATATTAAGACAAATTTGAATCGATTGGATATAGTGGTGGATTATGTCTTTTGTTGCATCTAGCATTATGCAAGATAGTAAGGATCTTGAACCTCAATTTGTTGGAGAATGTCAACAAAGACATGATTGGATATAGTGGTGGATTATGTCTTTGCATATAATGTTGCATCTAGCATTATGCAAGATAGTGAGGATATTGAACATCAATCTGTTGGAGAATGTCGACAAAGACATGATTGGCCAAAATGGCAAGAAGCAATCCAATCAGAATTGAATTCACTTGCAAAATGTGAAGTTTTTGGGCATGTAGTCCGAACACCTAATGGTGTTAAGCCTGTTGGCTATAAATGGGTCTTTGTACGCAAGAGGAATGAGAAAAATGAGGTACAAAGATATAAGGCACGCCTTGTTGCACAAGGATTTTCACAAAGGTCCGGTGTCGATTATGAAGAGACATATTCACCTGTTATGGATGCTATAACGTTATATTATCTCATTAGTTTTGTTGTCCATGAAAAGCTTGATATGCATTTTATGGATGTGGTTACCGCCTACCGTGATGGCTCACTTGATAATGAGATATACATGAAAATTCCCGAGGGATTTAAAATGCCTAACGCAAATAATTCAAAGTCTCAGGAAATATTTTCAATCAAATTGCAAAGATCTTTGTACGGTCTAAAGCAATCAGGGCGAATGTGGTATAATAGTCTTAGTGAGTATTTATTAAAGGAAGGCTATATAAATGATGCCATTTGCCCATGTGTTTTTATAAAAAAAAACAACATCGAAATTTTTTATACTTGCCATATATGTCGATGACATAAACCTTATTAGAACTCCTACAGAACTCCAAAAGGCAATTGATTATTTAAAGAAAGAATTCGAGATGAAAGATCTCGGAAAGACAAAATTAGGTCTCAGTTTGCAAATTGAACATTTGGCAAACGGAATTTTTGTCCATCAATCTGCCTACATAGAAAAGGTATTGAAACGGTTTTACATGGATGGAGCACATCTATTAAGTACTCCGATGGTTGTTCGATCACTTAATGTGAATAAGTATCCATTCCGACCTCAAGAAGAGAATGAAGAGCTACTTGGTACTGAAGTACCATATCTTAGTGCAATTGGTACAATAATGTATCTTGCTAATACTACAAGGCCTGACATAACCTTTCCAGTTAATGTCTTAGCAAGATATAGCTCTGCTCCTACAAGGAGACATTGGAATGGAATCAAACACATATTGAGGTATCTAAAAGAAACTACCGATATAGGCTTATCTCAAACAGGTTATGTGTTTACCTGTGGAGGCACTGCCATATCTTGGCGATGGACTAAGAAATCAATCATGGCTACTTCATCTAATCATGCTGAGATAATTGCTATTCATGAAGCAAGTTGAGAATACATCTTATTCGAGACAAATGTGGTTTGAAATATGACAAACTACCTACGATTTTGTACGAAGATTTGCATAGCCCAATTGAAGGGAGGATTCATAAAAAGAGATAGGACAAAGCACATTTCACCAAAGTTATTTTTCACACATGATGTTCAAAAGAATGGTGATATGAATGTGCAACAGATTTGTTCAAGTGATAATATGGCTGATTTGTTCACAAAATCTCTACCGACATCAACATTCAAGAAGCTAGTACACAAAATTAGGATGCGAAGGCTCAAGGATGTGAATTGATGCTCTCATCAAGGGGAGTTTAATACGTGTTGTACTCTTTTTTCCTTACAAGATTTTGTCCCACTGGGTTTTCCTTACAAGGTTTTTAATGAGGCAACCAAAAGGCGTATTATTAAACATGTGCACTCTTTTTTCTTTTCCAGAATTTTTTCCTATTGGGTTTTATTTTAGTTAAGATTTTAACGAGGCACATTACTTATTGAGTAGACATTCAAGGGAGAGTGTTATGAATAGAATTGTAATCAGAATGAATGTCTATCTTGTAGAGAGTTTTACTTTGTGGCTAAGTTATTTTCCCCCTATCATTAGAGGGGTCTTACCCCATTGTAAATCATCCCAAAATTCAATTAAAATTAATCTCTCTTTCTCTGCAATATTGTTTTTTTTATTGTTTCATTTCATTATACATTTAATGAATATTTTTAATACAAAAACAGGTTCTAGACAAAAGCTACTGGATTCACGGGAATCTGTACCTATTGAACTGAATCCACCCCTGCCTTGGTCAATACGTTCGGGTGCATCTTTACAAATTTGCCAACTGCTCATGGTCGAGATGTATTTAGATTTTGAATTTTTTACAATGATTTTAAGTTAACATGTAATAATAATTGGTTTACGGTAATATATTGATAGATATTTAGTAAATGTTTAGTGTATATACAGAATTTGAGTAAAAGTTACTAGGTCCACAGGAACCAGATGTAACATTGTAGATCCGTGCGCCCTTAGACTAACAGTAGTATTATCATTTTAGCTTTTGTCTTGCATCTTAACTTGTCCAGATACTACTTGGTGTTATGAGTACGATCTGGTGTCAAATTTAATTTAGAACTGCTACAAATTTTTTGTCACGACCCCGGTTCGCCCTCCGTGAACCATCGTGACGGCACCTAGTCTCTACGACTAGGTAAGCCTAACAATGCGGAATATAAACAACAATTGCGGAAGAGATAATTAAAAACCGAAATAATGAAATAAAACAGTGTCCCAAAACTTGTCCCAATATAAACAACTAGTCTCTACGACTAGTTTAAAAATGCCGCTCGGCATACACAATAACAACTCTCGAAACTAATAACTTGTCCCAAAACTCGGAATCTCATGATCACAAGCCTTTGAATGTCTACAAACATCTAACTTCAGAATATCTAACAAAGAAACGAAAGTACAGAAGGGCTAATACAAAAGGAAGAGTAGAAAGAGACTCTTTGGTCTGCGGACGCGGCAGATATACCTCGGAGTCTCTACGAATGCCTCGTCTCAAGCGTGATAAGTTGAGTGGAGGTACCTGGATATGCACATGAAAAACATGCACATAAAGGACATGAGTACACCACATCGGTACCTAGTAAGTGCCAAGCCTAACCTCGGTCGGGTAGTGACGAGGAAGGTCAGGGCCCTACTGAGATTAAATGAAATATAAGGTGTGACAGTATAAGATGAAATAGTACAATTGACGGATAACAATAAGAATTAATACAGGATAATAAGGATAACAACAACTGAAACAGAGGCAAAAACAATCACAAGGAATACCACTCTTCACAAAGATAATAACCGGGGATCTCTCAGTATCCCGAGGATCTCTTAGTACCCTCAATATATGCCAGGGATCTCTTGGTATCCCGGGGATCTCTTGGTATCTTCAATATATGCTAGGGATCTCTTGGTATCCCGAGGATCTCTTGGTATCCTCGATATATGCTAGAGATCTCTTGGTATCCCGAGGATCTCTTAATATACTCAATATACGTGCTGGGGATCTCTCGGTATCCCGCACCTCAGCTCAAAACATAATACATACAGGGGATCTCCCGGGATGTCGTCCCGTAGTGCCAAAGTAAAACACACAAAAATATCACAAAGAATACTCAATTAAACTCAATTTCGTACCAAAGTAAAACAGCTAATTCTAACCTAACATGCTTCACATAATACAATTAAGGCAGTTTAAGCAATAAAGCAATTAAGTCAATTAAACATGCTTCTCTAAGCTAACAGCAGACTTAAATTTCAAGTAGAATAAACAGGAAAGGAAACCACAATTAAAGCTACTTTAGTGAAAACTGAATTTTCTACAATTAGCATAAGTACGCACTCGTCACCTCACATACAAGGCATTTTAATTACCACAATACCAATCCTAAGGGGAATGTCCCCCACACAAGGTTAAGCAAGCCACTTACCTCGAACCAGCTCAAAATCAGCCCGAAACCACGTCTTTGCCATGAGTACTCGACTCCAAATGGCCCAAATCTATTCAATTCAATTGCATAATGTAAATAACACTTCAAGTAATTGATTCTACAAATAAATTCTAAGCTAATACGTGAAATTAGGTAAAATGACCAAAACACCCCTCGGGCCCACCTCTTGGAATCAAGTAAAATTTATATTTTCAGAATCCTCATACTCTCACGAGTTCATGCATACCAAAATTATCCAAATTCAAGGTCAAATTCCCAATCAAAATTCGAATTCTAGGTCTAAGAACTTTCTTCCAATTTTCATCTCCAATCCAAAATTAAATGATAAAACTAACAATAGATTAGTGGATTACAACTAAAAAGGGATAAGGAATTGTTACCCAATAATCTCCTCTTCAAAAACCCCACAGAATCGCTCTACTCCGAGCTCCAATTTGATTTTTCCAAGTTTTGAACTAAACCCTCGAAATTTTATATTTCTGCCCAGCGATTACCGCATCTGCGGTCAAGGGAGTGCACCTATGGTCCCGCACCTGCAGAAGAAGGCATCGCAGGTGCGAAAATCACTTAACGGTCTGGGTCCGCTTCTGCGGTCGCTTGGCCGCATATGCGGCACCGCATTTGCGAAAAACCCAGCCGAACCTGTGGTCTTGGAGCTTTGGACCAAACTCACTTTTGCGGCCACCTAGCCGCTTCTGCTGTACCGCACCTATGGTCCCACACACGCAGGTGCAGTTATGACAGGTTCAACAATTCAAATTCTTCCTAAGTCCAATTCAATTTCCGTTAAGCACCCGAAACTCATCCGAGGCCCCCGGGACCTCAACCAAACATGCCAACCAATCCTAAAACATCATTCAAACTTTTCCAACCTTAGGAACGCTCAAAACAACATCAAAACACCAATTAGCATCAGATTCAAGCCTAAGAACTTCAAAAACTCTCAAAATACGCTTTCGATCAAAAAGTCTATCAAACCTCGTCCGAATGACCTGAAATTTTGCACACACGTCATATTCAACACTATGGAGATACTCCCACTTCCGGAATTCCATTCCAACCCTCGTATCAAAATCTCACTATCAAACCAGAAACTTCAAAAATTCAACTTTCGGCATTTCAAGCCTAAATTAGCTACGGATCTCCAAGACACAATCCGAATACGCTCCTAAACCCGAAATCACCCAACGGAGCTAACAGAACCATCAGAATTCCATTCGGAGGCCGTCTTCATACTATTCTGACTACGGTCAAATTTCCAGAACTTAAGCTTTTATTTAGGGACTAAGTGTCCCAAAACTCTCCGAAACTCCAAATAATTCCTCCCGGTAACTCATAATAGTAGAAACAAACACGGGGAAATCATTTAATAGGGGATCTGGGCATTAATTTTTAAGACGATCGGCCGGGTCGTCATATCCTTATACACTTAAACATTCGTTCGTCCTCGAACGAGCATAGAGACATAGCCGAAGTAGTGAAAAGATGAGGGTAATGGCTGCGCATATCCTGATCGGTCTCCCAGGTTACCTCCTCGACCGGCTGACCCCGCCACTGAACCTTCACTGATGCAATGACTTTGACCTCAGCTTTCTAACCTGTCTGTCCAATATTGCCACTAGCTCCTCAACATAGGATAGATCCTTGTCTAACTAGACTGAACTGAAATCCACACGTGTGACGAATCACTGTGATACCTTCGGAGCATCGAAACATGAAATATCGAATGAACTCCTGCCAAGATGGGAGGTAAGGCAAGTTCATAAGCAACCTCCCCAACATGCCTCAATATCTCAAAATGGCCAATAAACCTCGGACTCAACATCCCTTTCTTCCCAAATCTCATAACGCCCTTCATAGGTGATACCCGAAGCAGAACCCGCTCTCCAACAATATAGGAAACATCACGAACCTTCTGGTCCGCATAGCTCTTTTGTATGGACTGGGCCGCATGAAGTCTAACCTAAATCACCTTAACCTTCTCTAAAGCATCCTGAACCAAGTTTGTGCCCAATAATCTAGCCTCACCCGGCTCAAACCAACCCACTGGGTACCTACACTGCCTACCATATAAAGCCTCATACAATGCCATTTGAATGCTGGACTAATAGCTGTTGTTGTAGGCAAACTCCGCCAATGGCAAGAACTGATCCCAAGACCTTCCAAACTCAATCACACACGCATGGAGAATATCCTCAAGAATCTGAATAGTGCACTCGGACTGTCCATCCGTCTGAGGGTGAAATGTTTTACTTAACTCCACCCGATACCCAACTCATGCTATACGTCCCTCCAGAACCGTGATGTGAACTGAGTACCTCTATCTAAAATGATGGAAACTGGAATACCATGCAGATTAATAATCTCCCGGATATAAATCTACGCTAGATGCTCCGAAGAATAAGTAGTACACACAGGAATGAAGTGTGCGGACTTGGTAAGCCGATTCACAATCATAAAAATAGCATCGAACTTTCTCAAAGTCCGTGGGAGCCCAACTACAAAGTCCATGGTGATCCGCTCCCACTTCCACTTCAGAATCTCTATCTGCTGAAGCAACTGTCACGACCCTAAACCCAGATCCGGTCGTAATGATGCCTCTCGTGAAGACAAGGCCAGCCGACACTTCCCATTTAAGTATCTAACAATTAAACAATAAGAAATAGTCTAAAGCATGATAAAATAATCCAAGGTTTAAGAAGATGATAGTGTAATATGCGGAATACAACCCAACACAGCCCGATACCGGGGTGTCACTAGTCATGAGCATCTAAAAAATCTGGGATACTCAGAGAAAACTACAAAGTTTAATACAGTAACAAAAAATATGGAGAAATAAGATAGGGAGAAGCTCCGGGCTGCGAACGCCGACAGCTACCTAGAGACTCCTCGGATCAGCCTGAGCTGGGAAGATCAGCACTCGGGAGCAGGACCAGATACGCCTAAATCTGCACACGGGGTGCAGGGAGTAAAGTGAGTACTCCAACTTAGTGAGTAACAACCATAAATAAAGATTGAAAGCAGGAAATTACGTAAAAACACATTTGCAAACTATAATGAAGCAGTAAAATCAGTAAAAGATATGTGAAAGTCATTTAGCGCAATTAAACTTCATGAAAACCTTTTCGAACATTTAAACAGGTAAAGGACATGCAATTAAGAAAATAAACACATAAAGGTTCTCCCCTCGGGCACAATATCAACAAATCCGCCCCTCGAGCAATATCTCAGAATAATACCAGCCCCTCGGGCTATATCTCACGTCACAATGGGTACCCGCGCTCGCTAGGGGTGTGCAAACTCCTGGAGGGGCCCCATACGGCCCAAGCGCAATATCAAGCCATCTCGTGGCATCATCACTAGGCCCTCGGCCTCATATCAACAAGCCACCTCTTGGCATACATATCTCAAGCCCTCGACCTCATAATCAATAATGTTTCTTCACAACACAGGCCCTCAGCCTTACTCAGTCAAAATCCTCACAAGCCACTCGGGTAATAGTAAAACATGATTCTCATCCCAAAATATCATGTAAAAGATCATTTAAGTGTTAAAATAGAGTAAACATGGTTGAGTACGAAAACAGTGAAATATAACATGGCTGAGTTCAAGTATAAAGTTAAAATAGTGAGGAAATATAAATAAAAGTCCCCTAAGGGTTCAAATAGTTGGCACGAAGCCCAAATATGACATTCAGCCCAAATAATGATGATAGCAAATAGATTTCAGTCAAATACGCGGTAAAATAGTCATTCGGAACGGACTAAGTCACAATCCCCAAAAGTGCACGACCCCACGCTCGTCATCTAGCGTGTGCGTCACTTCAATATAGCACAATGATGTGCAATACGAGGTTTCATACCCTCAGAACATCATTTACAATTATTACTCACCTTAATCCGGCCAAATCTCTAGCCCGCGATGCCTTTGCCCCTCGAATCGGTCTCCACTTGCGTCGAATCTAACAAAAATCAGAATCACGACATCAAAATATGCTAAGGGAATGAAGACCAAGCAAAAATAATCAATTTACAACACAAATCCCGAAATTACCAAAACCCGACCCCTGGGCCCACATCTCGGAATTCGATAATTTTTACATCAATAGATTCCTTATCTCACCACGAGTTCATACATATCAAAAGTACCATAATCCGACCACAATAGGTCCCTCAAATCCTCAAGTCTAGGTCTCTAATACCAAGCCCTAGTTTCCCCAATTTTTAACCTTAGATTCCATTAATTACAACTCTAATCTATGAAATAATAGCATAGGAACGAGTTTTAGGTCCAAATTCCTTACCTCAATGAAGTTCCCTTGAAATCCCTATTCAAAATCGTCCAAAAAGCTCCTAAGCCGAATTAGAAATGGTGAAAATAGCTCAAAATGGCGAAGGACACCATTTATACCTTCTACCCAGGCATTTTTGCATCTGCGACCATATACCCGCTTCTGCGATACCGCATTTGCGGTCCTTGAACCGTTTATGCGGAAATCACTTAAACTGCCCAAACTGCATCTGCGATGAAATATCCGCACCTGCGCCATCGCAGGTGCGGCCCCTAGACCGTTTCTGCGGCTCTTGCCAACTACCCTAGCTTCTGCTTTTGCGACCCTTCTCCCGCATATGCAGTGTTGCACCTGCGGTCCCCAATCCGTAAGTGCAGAAATACCAGAAGTAGCAAAAATCTGCAGCTTACCAAAAACTCCAACTCTCCGTCAACTATTTGAAATTACCCCGAGGCCCTTGGAACCTCAAGCAAAAACATCATCACATCCAAAAATATTATTCAAGCTTGTAACAATCTTCAAAACACCTCAAACAACATCAAATCAACCAAAACACATCGGATTCAAGCCTAAGAATTCCGAAATCTTCTAAATTACGATTTTGATCAAAAACCCAACCAAACCACGTACGAATAACCTGAAATTTTGCACACACATCTCAAATGACACAACGAAACTATTGCAACTCTCGGATTTCCATTCTGACCCCTATATCAAAATCTCACCTACCAACCAGAAATCGCCAAAAATCCACTTTCGCCAATTCAAGCCTAAATCTACTCCGGACCTCCAAAATTCATTCCAATCACGCTCCTATGTCCCAAATCACCTCCCGAAGCTAACCGAACCATCATAACTCACATCCGAGCCCTCTAACACATAATTCAACATCCGGTTGACTTTTCATACTTAAGCTTCTTCAAAAGAGACTAAGTGTCTCAAACCTTACCAATTCTTTTCGGATCCCTAACCAATCAACCCGATCACATATAGAACCATTAAACAAAGCAATAAAAAGCATAAATGGGGGAAACAGAGCGGTAACTCATGAGACGACTGGCCGGGTCGTCACATCCTTCCCAACTTAAACAAACGTTCGTCCTCGAATGAGTCAACAAACATACCTGAAGCCTCAAACAGGTGAGGATATCTACTCCACATCTCCCGCTCGGTCTCCCAGGTAGCCTCCTCCATGGGCCGACCTCTCCGCTACACTTTCACTAAAGCTATATCTTTTAACCTCAACTTTCGAACCTGACGACCCAAAATAGCTACTAGCTCCACATCATAAGTCAAATCATCATCCAACTGAACCATGATGAAATCCAAAACATGAGACAGATCCCCAATATACTTTCGGAGCATAAAAATATGAAATACCTGATACACACTCGACAAGCTAGGTGGCAAAGCAAGCTCATAAGCCACCTCCCCAATCCTCCGAAGCACCTCAAAAGGCCCAATGAATCGAGGACTCAATTTACCTTTCTTCCCAAATCTCATAACACCCTTCATGGGCGAAACCTTCAACAGAACCTTCTCGCCAACCATGTAGGACACATCTCAAACCTTCCTGTCAGCATAACTCTTCTGCCTCGACTGCTTTGTACGAAGCCTCTCTTGAATCACCTTCACCTTTTCTAAGGAATCCTGCACCAAGACTGTCCCCAATAGCCTAGCCTCACCCGGCTCGAACCAACCAACTGGAGATCTACACCGCCTAAATAAAAGGCCTCATATGGTGCCATCTGAATACTTGACTGGTAGCTGTTGTTATAAGCAAACTCTGCATGCGGTAGAAACTGATCCCATGACCCTCCAAAATCAATGACACAAGCACGCAACATGTCCTCCAATATTTGAATAGTGCGCTCGGACTGCTCGTCTATATGAGGGTGAAAAGTTATGCTCAACTCACCCTGAGTACCTGACTTTCGCTGCACAGACCTCCAAAACTGCAAAGTGAACTGAGTGCCCCTATATGAAATGATGGAAATTGGGACACCATGCAAACGAACAATCTCCCGGATATAGATCTCTGCCAACCGTTTTACAGAATAGGTAGTACATACAGGAATGAAGTGCGCGAACTTGGTCTGCCGATCCACAATCACCCAAATAACATCGAACTTCTTCAAAGTCCATGGAAGTACGACTACAAAGTCTATAGTGATCCTCTCCCACTTCCTCTCGGGAATATCCATCTGCTAAAGCAAGCCACCCGGTCTCTGATGCTCATATTTCACCTGCTGACAATTGAGATACCAAGCTACAAATTTCACAATGTCTTTCTTCATTCTTCTCCACCAATAATGCTACCTCAAATCCTGATACATCTTTACGGTACTCGGATGAATAGAATACCGTGAGCTATGGGCCTCCTCCAGAATCAACTCCCGAAGCCCATCCACATTGAGCACACAAATCCGGCCCCGCATCCTCAACACCTCATTATCACCAATGGTCACATCTCTGGCATCATCGTGCTGAACTCTGTCCTTAAGGACAAGCAAATGCGGATCATCATACCGGCGCTCTCTGATACGATCATATAAGGAAGACCGAGAAATCACATAAGCCAATACCCGACTGGGCTTTGAAATATCTAACCTCATGAACCGATTGGCCAAGGCCTGAACATCAACTGCAAGAGGTCTCTCCCCAACTGGAATATATGTCAAACTCCCCATACTAACTGCCTTTCAGCTCAAGGCATCAGCCACTACATTGGCCTTTCCCGGATGGTACAATATAGTGATATTATAATCCTTAAGCAACTCCAATGTCACGACCCAAACTGATGGGCCGCGACGGGCACCCGGTACCTTTCTCGACTGAGTACCAACGTAACGTATTTTTCTTATTACATCAACATATACACGTGACATACGGGCCTAATAGGCCAACATAATCATTTATAAACCCAAAACACAGGCCGACAGGGCCGTACAATCTTTCACGTATACGACATATGTCTACAAGCCTCTAAGAATACATAAATATCATAAAGGTCGAGACAGAGTCCCGCCATACCAAATAATATACGTCTAACTCATACTAACCAAACAAGCAACTCCGAAGCAAATGGAGCGCACCAACATCTTCCGCTGAGCTGATTGCATACATAGAGGGCTCTCGACTTGTCTATCGGGACCTGCGGATATGAAATGCAGCATCCCAGGCAAAAGGGACGTCAGTACGAATAATGTATTGAGTATGTAAGGCACATAAATAAATACATAAGAGACATGGAAGACATATAGAGTACTTGACTCAACCTATAAGTCTGAATAACTCTGTAAATCATGAAATACTTTTAGCGTCATGCATATGCGTATGAATGTCATGTCGTGCATATGTACATGTTTCATAACATCATCAGCCTCTGAGGGCATCCCATCATATCATATCGGCCATTGCGGGCAAAATCATCATCGTATACCAGCTGATCAGGTGGTGGTGCGTATATAACGCCATAACCTTTCCCATATCCCATATACATACATACATACATACATATATATATATATGCGTATATAACGCCATTTGAATACATACCCATATATGCGTATATAACGCCGTTTGAATCATATTTCAGCCACTGTGGGCAACATCATCATCATATACCAGCTGATCAGGTGGTGGTGCGTATATAACGCCGTAACCTTTTCCCATATCCCATATACATATATTTACATATATACGTGTATATAACGCCATCTGGTCATGGGTCAATGCACATGAATGCAATGCATGAAAAGTACGTCAATAAAATCATTCGGAAGGTCATAAGACCACTTTGCCTCTTGAGCAATATCATAAAGTAACATCTTTTTAACTTTCGTATTTTTTTGAGACCCATGAACAGATGATAAAATATTATGACACATGGGAATTGAAGAACATAGATATTTCTATTACTTCTATGAGTAAAGTCACTTATGGAATTTGTGCATTTGCATGTTTCGTTCATATCATATAGATTATGCCAAAAGAAAGAAGAAATAGCCTTAACTTACCTGGCCTCAAACTGATTGGCTTTCTATTTGAAGAACCTACATCCATGCATATATAGCTATTCAAAGGGTAACATAAATGCACACTGCAAGTTTGCAACATGTCAAGCATTCTTTTATACAGTAGGTTTCTACCGTTGGTCTCTTTTAGGTAACCCCTTTTCACACAATTTTTGTAAGTGAACCTTCGGCAATTTAAGCTTTTACCTTCATCATAAGAAAACTTCTAATAGGTTAATGAAAGAAGGTTGATGTTGGCAGCAAGGTGGTGGTGCCTGCCAATTTGAAAGTCCATGAAAATCATATTCATTACACATCTGCCAAAATAAAAGAGCTAGCAAGCATGGACACTATATCTCTTTTTTGTTTGGGATATTTTTAAGTATTAAAGTAGTCCTACTATCTTTTTCCAAGACTCGTTTATTCTTGCCACCTATTTAACTAGATTTATTAGTCATCTAGTTAGTGTTATATGGCTGCCACGTTGTTGGCTTTAAGATTATCAATAACTTAATTAACTTTTGTTAACCCCCCACTAATCCAATATTTATTTAATTACCCACATAATTAAAAATTATCCCAAAATACTTATAATAATGCTCACTTCTAACATACTTCATGCACCTTATTATCATGGACATGTGGTACGTTGTATGGTACTAGTCCATAAATATCGGGTATTTAGCTCGGGCCGTATTTTATCCCAAATTCCAAATTTCAATGGAATTCATTTCCTTCGATTTGCTTACCCTCTCAACTTCACGAATTAACTTATCACTCTTTTGAAATAGCGTAATACTTATAATCCAAAATAAATCTCATTCCCGAACTTTCTTCGATTAACTTACGATGAAACTTCAACTTACGAAAATGCAGGACATAACGTCTCATTTTCGATCTCTCATTAATTTATTTATGGTGTATTTTTTATGTACGAAAATATGGGGTGTAACATCCAACCACCTCCGCTGCCTCAAATTGAGATCCTTCTGTTTGAACAAGTGCTGGAGGCTACGATGATCAGTAAACACCTCACAAGACACACCATACAAGTAATACATATAAATCTTCAACGCGTGAACTATGGCAGCCAACTCCAAATTATGAACAGGGTAATTCTTCTCATGGGGCTTCAACTGACGAGAAGTATAAGCAATAACTCTACCCTCCTGCATCAAAACACAACCAATACCAACTCTCAAAGCAACACAATACACGGTATATGAACTTGAAGTTGATGGCAGAACCAACATTGGAGCTGTGGTCAAGGCTGTCTTGAGCTTCTGAAAGCTCTCCTCACACTCGTCCGACCATACAAATGAAGCACCCTTCTGAGTCAGCTTGGTCAAGGGCGATGCGATAGATGAGAATCCCTGAACAAACCGACAATAATAGCATGCCAAACCAAGAAAGCTGCGAATCTCTATGGCTGAAGACGGTCTGGGTCAACTCTGAACCGCCTTTATCTTCTTCGGATCAACCTGAATACTCTCATTGGACACCACGTGCCCCAATAAAGCCAATGAACTGAGCCAAAACTCACACTTGGAGAATTTTGCATAAAGCTTCTCCTCCCTCAATCTCTGCAACACAACTCTCAAATGCTCTGCATGCTCCTCCTGACTACACGAATACACCAGAATATCATCAATGAAGACTATGACAAACGAGTCAAGATAAGGCCAAAACACATTGTTCATCAAATGCATGAATGCTGTTGGGGCATTGGTCAGCCCAAAAGACATCACCAAGAACTTATAATGACCATATTAAGTCTTAAAAGTTGTCTTAAGAATATCCTAGTCCCTGATCTTCAACTGGTGATAACCTGAATGGAGATCAATCTTGGAGAACACTCTCGCTCCCTGAAGTTGGTCGAATAAATCATCAATACGAGGCAAAGGATATTTGTTCTTAATTGTTACCTTGTTCAATTGCCTATAATCAATGCACATCCTCATAGTGCCATCCTTCTTCTTCATAAATAGAACCAGCGCACCCTAAGGTGACACACTAGGCCGAATGAACCCTTTATCAAAGAGTTCCTGAAGCCGCTCCTTTAATTCCTTCAACTCCACTGGTGCCATACGATACGATGGAATAGAAATAGGCTGAGTGCCCGGCGCTAAGTCAATACCAAAATCAATATCCCTGTCCGGTGGCATGCCCGGCAGGTCTATAGGAAACACATCGGGAAAATCCCTCACAACTGGAACAGAATCAATACTGGGAGTCTCAGCACCGACATCCCTCACAAAGGCTAGATACAAAAGACAACCCTTCTCAACCATATGCTGGGCTTTCAAGAATGAGATCACTCTACTGGGAATATAATTAGTCACACCTCGCCACTCAATCCGTGGCACACCCGGTATAACCAAAGTGACTGTCTTAGCATGACAGTCCAGAATAGCACGACACGGAGATAGCCAATCCATGCCTAAAATGACATTGAAATCCACCATACACAATATTAAAAGATCCACACGGGTCTCCAGACCCCCAATAGTCACCACACATGACCAGTACACACGGTCTACAACAACATTATCGCCCACCGGGGTAGATACATGAACAGGTGAAGCAAGAAACTCATGGGGCGTACACAAATAACGAGCAAAGTATGATTACATATAAGAAAATGTGGAATTGAGATCAAATAATACAGAGGCATCTTTGTGGCAGACTGAAACAATACCTGTAATAACAGAATCTGAAGCAACAACATCAAGTCTGACTGGAAGTGCATAGAAACGGGTCTGACCGCCACCTGATCGACCTCCCCCTCTGGGGCGACCCCTAACTGACTAACCTCCACCCCTAGCTGGCTGGGCGGGTGGTGATGAAGTAACTGGCGCTGAAGCTGATGACTGACCCCTCTGCTGAGATGAACTCGCAAGATGACGAGGGCACTGCCTCCATATATGACCCATCTCACCACACTCATAACAACTCCTAGGTGCTGGAGAAGGGGACTGAAGGTAACCCTTCGCACTAGAGTGACTAGCAGATGCACCTTGCATAGAAGAGCCCTGAACTAATAGAGCACGGGACGAGCACTAAGCTGGAAGGGCACTAAGTGATGACTGGACCTGATGAGAACTGTGAGAACCATGACCTGATGACACTCCACGATAACCTAGGCGAGTTGGCTGAGCATGCCTGAATGGACGACCTCTGCCGTGCTGAAACTGACCTCTCGAAGGAGTACCACTGTAACTACCAGATCCTCGAGGCCTCTTGGCCTCCCTCTCCTCGCGCTCCTAGCGACGAACAGTCTCAATCTCCCGAGAAATGTCTACAACTTCCTCAAAGGTAGCACCAATCACCCTTTCCCTGGTCATGAGAATACGAAGCTGATTATTGAGGCCATCAACAAACCTCCTACCTCTCTCTATATGTCGGAACCAACCAAATAGCATGACGAGCTAACTCGTAGAACCTCATCTTATACTGCATCATAGTTATCTCTCCCTGACGCAACCACTCAAACTCCCTACGTAGCTCCTCTCTGCGGGATTGAGAAACATACTTCTCCAGAAAGAGAACAGAGAACTGCTGCCAAGTAAGGGGTGCTGCACCAACAGGCCTATGCCTCTCAAAAGCCTCCCACCAAGTGAAGGCAACTCCAGAAAACTGATAAGTAGTGAAGGCGACCCCGCTGGTCTCTAGAATACCCGTTGTACGAAGCATCCTCTGACACTTGTCTAAGAAACCCCGGGCATTCTCACCCTCTGCACCACTGAAAATCGGAGGCTAAAGTCTACCAAACTCTCCAACCTACGTTGCTCGTCCTCTGGTATGGTAGGAACTACATAGTCCTGAGCAGCTACAACTGGCTGGGCTGGATGTGCCCCCGGTGTATAAAGTCCCTGCACGACCTGCTTAGGTGTGCGAGCGGCGGGAGTCTGATTGCCTCCCCCGGCCTGAGAAGTAGTTGTGGTTGTAGTGGCTGAAACTGCCTGAGCTAGGCCAGTGCAAAATGATAGAATCTGAGCCAAGGCCTCCTGAAGACCCAGAATCACAATGGGCACAGCTGGTGCTTGAGCTGGTGCTGTTGGAGCGTCCATAACTGGGACCTGATCCTGAACTGGGACTGTGAGCACGTGATTTTTGTTTTCGCACGACAATCGCTCCAAAAAGAAATAAAAAAATATAATTGGCCCTGCTGTACAATTTCGGATTTCTGTGCGGCACCTTGTTGATTTATTTGTGACTTTGGCCCATTTTTATTTATATACTTTATTAAAATGAAATTCAAAAAAAATATATGTGTCCTGCATAATTCAAACCGTAATCCGGTCGTTAAATAGAAAATCATGAATAGGCATTTTCGTCCGTTGATTTTATTTGGTTTGACTTTACCTGTTTTGAAATATTTTAGTGTGTGCGCAAATAATTGTATTGAGTGTGTATTTAATTTTAATTTGATTTTTTGGCTTAGTTTTGTTTTTAAAATAAATAAGAAAAGGAAATAAATAAATAAAAAATATAATAAAAAAAAAAGAAAAGACCCCTTCCCTTCCGGACTTGGGCCAATTTTAACAAAATTGGCCCAAACAAACTCAGCCCAAACCCAGGCCTGCCCGGTCCAACACCAGTGGATGCCCAGGGTGTCTAAACGACACCGTTTTAATCCAGTGTGGTCTGGGCCGTTGATCTCAGATTGATCAACGGCCAAGATCATTTCCCCACAACCCACTGAGGAACCCGACCCGTTTCCACCCGGACCAACCCAAACCCCTTACCCTCGAAATGACACCGTTCCACTTAAGCCATCAGATCCAGACCGTAGATCTAAATTGATCTAACGGTCGAGATCCGCCTACTCATTCCATATATAAGCCCTTAACATACCCTACCCCCCTATCCAATACCCCGACCTCCGTCTTCAACCTCATCCCCCATCAAACCCTAGAGCCGCCCTTGTATCCCCCACCATGAAAACCGGCGGCATGAACGCCGGTGACCTCGCCATGAACACCATAGAACCCCCTCACCACCCTGAACATAGACCTGTTAACCGTTTGGTTCGAATCACCCCCAGGTCCTCGAATCTTCATTTGAAGATTCGAGTCAAAACTCGATCTACACCAAACAACCCCAGCTTCATACCAGACACTCCCCGGACCTTCCTCGTGACCAAACCATACTTGGTTTGGTCCGAATCTAACCAGGGAAGCACAAATATTAGATCTGAGTTTTGAAACCACAAGGTCCCTCGTCACTGGTTCAAACCGGTTCAAACCAAAGAGTTTAAGGTCTGATGGACTTTAATCGAAGTGTTTCTATTTGAGAAACACTTCGATTAAAGCCCGTTCAGCCTTAAGAAAGTTGTTCGAGTCCGAGTTTGAGGTTTTGATTTTTCAAGATTTAAGGTGAGTTTCTTTCTCTTCTTTATTTGTTTTGGCCCATTTGATTGTGTTGAAGTCTGTTCATGCTTTGATTTTGTGTCTTTGAATTTTGTCAAATGTGCCCCGTCCATTTGCCTGAACTTCTTGTTTGTTTGAATAAGCCTTTCATTTGATCTGATAATGTATATGAATGTTGTGCAAGTAGCGGATTTTCAAGTTTGGACTGACTAATGACTCCTCGAGTGTATTTCTGCTTAGTCAGTATAATTCGAACCATGTTTAAATGTCTGATTTTGGCTACGATTGTGTATGTTAATGCTAATATAGTCGAGTCGACATGTGTCGTCAATTAGTTTCAACTGCTTGAGCAAAGTTAAATCGATTTGCTTCTATTGAACATTTGCATGAATCAATTAAGAGCCAGTCCACTTATAGCTGTTGGATTGTTTGTGTTTAGATTCTGAATTGGAAGGCATGTGCACTCGTGCACAGCATGTGCACTGGTGCATCTCATGTGCTTTGTGCACAGCCTGTGGCCTGCATAAAAGCCTTTGTTAAGTTTTAAACAATTTGACAGCATATGCTGTCAGATACATTCCACTGCCCATACTTGGCTTTAGTTTAAAGAAGTATTTAAACCTTTTAAAAGTGAAATCTGCCAGGGAATGTTGATGGGGTTTAATACTTAATTAGCTAAAGTTGGAAATGGAAGGCACATGGGAAGGGTACTGTGATTTCTGAAAACAGGCTGTTTAAAAAGAGTAGGATAGAGGCTTATAAAATGGGGGGATAGACATACAGAAGAGGAGGAGGACTTGGAGGGTTGTAAAAGAAAAATACTGTGAGGAGTTTGAAAAGGAGAGCTGAAATACATACAAAATAGATACACATAGATAGAGGGAGATTAAGGGATAGAAGGGATACAACCAACAATCAGAAACTTTCTTCCTCCTATTGTTATTGGGTTTTCAGTTGTTTCAATTTGTTCAAACCAATTCTGATCCTTTGAAATCCCAGTTGTGTCTATTAGTTGAGTGCTTTCATTGGTTTACTACTGTTTTGATCTATCTGGAATTCTGATTCTACTCCACTGGGTGTTGCTGTTATTTGGCTATTGCTTTCTATTGGCCATAGTTGCATCACTGCACTCGAGCTTGTTTCTTGCTGTATTGCTTTGTCTGCTGCTATTCTGCCCTGCTGCTACTGATAGTGCTGTGATTGCTGCTGCATTTTGTTGTCATCATACTCTGCTGACTTCCCCCTTTCCTTCAATTGTCAAATATTTCTAGGTACACAACCTCTGAAACTTTGTATTGTTGAAAGTTTGAAGTTGAAGCAGAAATAAAGAAAAGAACAGTTGTTCATGTTATAACATTGGTGTTAAAAAATAGGTCGAATGTTATTTGGGATTGTATATTTTACTGCAAACTGCAAACACTTTGTATAAACTAGCATACATTCTATTTGAGATGGACTGTCAGATAGCATTGTTCAATAGTAATGACAGTATGACATAGACAACATGTTTTGATTTAGTATATATTCAGTTCAGTATAACACTTGTTTGGTTTAGTTATGACTGTATAACATAGAGTCATGATAGGCACTTGTATGTATTTTGCCTAGACCACTGAATCAACAAAATTGTGGTACTGGGTCCGGGATAAATGTATCCCAAACAAACTCCCATGCAGTCACATTAAGAGTCTGGCTATGAATGCCAGTTCTCCTGTCAGTTTATTCGCTCCAATGCAGGTTCGATACTGAGTTTCGGTATAGATTGTTTGTCTCGAAATAATGTGATGATTGTTGAGAAAAACTAATAACCATTTTTGAGTTCACTTAGTAGTAATTCCCCTGATAAAACAGTCGATTTCGTTTATCAATTTCAAATAGGTTAAAGTGTTAAAAAATAGAACTTGGAGGTCGTTAAACATAACTCAATATATGTTGTTAGTTTGTTTACAATCTCATTTAGCGAATTAATAAGTTATCCACTCGATGAAGACAAAGCATGCGGTAACCCTCACCTTATGAACAATCAATCAGGTAATCAAACAAGTTTAGTTTCGGCAAACATAATAAGGATTCAGTCCGTATTTGTCCAAACCCGCAAAATTCGGCATCATCCTTCTCTTTAAAGATAAATGTAGTAGAAATGTAGTCATTGTAGGGTACCCTTCTAAAATAATGAGACGAGCCTCGCCGAATAAAAAATGCAAACTGCGGGGCCCTCAATAATTGATCACGATAAATACTTAGAATTTGGGAGGGACTGTTTAGAGAATTCCACTGCCTTCCCCAAAGATAATAACGCGTTTAGATTCTTTAGGCGCGACTTTAAGTTAAATTATATTCTTAAATTCGGGTGCACATTGATGTGACCCAAATCCAAATCTCAGCGAAGTCAAAATGTGTTGATGATCACGGGTGCATTGATTGTGACGTGGTTCGAGACGCATCTTCACGACGTTGCAATTCTATAAAAATAAATGATAATGATAAAAGCGGTTTAAACTTAATAAAAGCACATAAGTCACAACATGTATTTAAATCAGATATTTAGCCATTATAACAATTTAAGCGACCGTGCTAGAACCACAGGATTCGAGGGTGCCTAACACCTTCCCTCGGGTCAACAGAATTCCTTACTTAGAATTTCTGGTTCGCAGACTTCATTTGGAAAAGTCGAAAATTTCCTCGATTTGGGATTCAAGATAAACCGGTGACTTGGGACACCAAAAGCCAAACCTTTCCCAAGTGGCGACTCTGAATTAAACAAATAATCCCATTTCGAATATTGTCACTTAAATTGGAAAAACTCCACCCGCGCATCTAACCCTTCGGGGCCGGGCGCGCAAAAAGGAGGTGTGACAGCTCTGGCGACTCTGCTGGGGATTTGTACACCCAGAACCACTGGTTCAGGGTTCAAGAATTCGAGCTTAGAATAATTGTTATATTTGGCTTTATTATCTGATTTTTATTACATGTTTTTTGCGTAACGTGCTAAATGTTGTCTTTTACCGCTTTGATATTATCTGAACTGTATATAAACTGTGCCGAAACCTTTCTCTTCTTACTTCCGGGGAGAAGCTCGCTGGTCGGGACTCCCTATTCTGTTAGTGTCAATACCTAAAATAAGAAAGAGGACGGACAAGTTACAAAGCCGGACGATCTCGCGGGTCCCCGGTACGTAGCCCCCTCCTCGACTCGAGTTGTCCGCTCGGGTGCACAGTCTAGAACAAATACCCAGGTTACGAACCTAGAATAACTTGACTTCATGCCGGATCCCTAGTAGGAACGCTTATCTGCATCATGTTGCATTTGACTTAGGGGACTCAACACAGGGGTTGAGTCCGTCTAGGACAGGCAGCCTGAAACGAAAAAGACCCCCTGGTGCATCCTATTTGTGTTGTGCATTTATTTGCTTCGGTTCCGCATGTCGACCGGTTCCTAAAAAGGGGAAAATAGCAGCGTAGGGGAGATAATTACTTATTTTTGGAGAATAAAACCAATGTCCAAGTAGTGTCAAAACCTCGCCGGAATTTTTTCTAAAAAAAACTGTCTTTTATTGAGAGTTATTAAAAAAAATAAAAATAAAAAAAAATAAAATTTCTTTTATCACTTTCAAAATCAAAAAAAAAGAAAAGTGTTTATTTTAAAAGTAAAAAAAAAATGGAAAATCCATAATTCAAAAAGTGTGTTGTTTCTTTTGTAGTACCCCTTTTATAAATTCAGACTAATGATCCAAATATTGCATAAAAAAAAAATAATAAAAAAAAAATATTTTTTCTTGAGCCTTTATCTTTTTTCAAAATAATAATACTTATTCTTGATTTCTAGGTTTTCTCTATTCATGATATGCCCGAACTACGCCGGTTTGATTCTCACCGGATGTGAGATACGTAGGCAACCCTCGTCGGGTTCAACCCCATTTTTTCTAAATAGCCAAAAATCAGTAAATAAATAAATAAAAGATGTGTTAAATTTTTAATAGAGTCGTAAATAAGTCAGGTGACATTGTTTTATCATAAATAGCCAAATGTTCCCGAAAGGGACGCCGGAAGGCTGACTTTGCATAAACAGCCACCTTTGGGTCTTGTTTAGCATTTTTTTAAACCCGCACAGCCTTCAAATCTTTGTCTCTGAAGTGTTTAAAGGCCGTGGGCAAATCTTGATCCTCTCTAAAAAAAATATATATTTTTTGAGTCAGTCAATTTTGTTAAAATCACCTTAATAAATGTGCAGGATGAGCACGATGCAAAATGAACATTTTTCAATAATGACCAAAATCCCTGTCAAGTTACGGCTATGGTGGAATGATCTAGGTGTTGAAGGACAAAATGAGGTTAAGAAATATTTGAAAGGTCTTGTGGGTCTGTTGGAAGTCCAGCCTCGGGGAGATATCATAAGAGCTTTGGTTACCTATTGGGACCCGGCGCACAATGTTTTCCATTTCTCTGATTTTGAGCTCACCCCAACTTTGGAAGAAATGGCCGGATACATCGGGAATACTGAACTCCCGTTGAAGGAAAAATACTTGGTCGCCCCAAGAGTCGTCACGGTACATCGGTTCCTGGATTCATTGAAAATACCTATCACCCCCCAGGTCCTCGAATCTTCATTTGAAGATTCGAGTCAAAACTCGATCTACACCAAACAACCCCAGCTTCATACCAGACACTCCCCGGACCTTCCTCGTGACCAAACCATACTTGGTTTGGTCCGAATCTAACCAGGGAAGCACGAATATTAGATCTGAGTTTTGAAACCACAAGGTCCCTCGTCACTGGTTCAAACCGGTTCAAACCAAAGAGTTTAAGGTCTGATGGACTTTAATCGAAGTGTTTCTCATTTGAGAAACACTTCGATTAAAGCCCGTTCAGCCTTAAGAAAGTTGTCCGAGTCCGAGTTTGAGGTTTTGATTTTTCAAGATTTAAGGTGAGTTTCTTTCTCTTCTTTATTTGTTTTGGCCCATTTGATTGTGTTGAAGTCTGTTCATGCTTTGATTTTGTGTCTTTGAATTTTGTCAAATGTGCCCCGTCCATTTGCCTGAACTTCTTGTTTGTTTGAATAAGCCTTTCATTTGATCTGATAATGTATATGAATGTTGTGCAAGTAGCGGATTTTCAAGTTTGGACTGACTAATGACTCCTCGAGTGTATTTCTGCTTAGTCAGTATAATTCGAACCATGTTTAAATGTCTGATTTTGGCTACGATTGTGTATGTTAATGCTAATATAGTCGAGTCGACATGTGTCGTCAATTAGTTTCAACTGCTTGAGCAAAGTTAAATCGATTTGCTTCTATTGAACATTTGCATGAATCAATTAAGAGCCAGTCCACTTATAGCTGTTGGATTGTTTGTGTTTAGATTCTGAATTGGAAGGCATGTGCACTCGTGCACAGCATGTGCACTGGTGCATCTCATGTGCTTTGTGCACAGCCTGTGGCCTGCATAAAAGCCTTTGTTAAGTTTTAAACAATTTGACAACATATGCTGTCAGATACATTCCACTGCCCATACTTGGCTTTAGTTTAAAGAAGTATTTAAACCTTTTAAAAGTGAAATCTGCCAGGGAATGTTGATGGGGTTTAATACTTAATTAGCTAAAGTTGGAAATGGAAGGCACATGGGAAGGGTACTATGATTTCTGAAAACAGGCTGTTTAAAAAGAGTAGGATAGAGGCTTATAAAAAGGGGGGATAGACATACAGAAGAGGAGGAGGACTTGGAGGGTTGTAAAAGAAAAATACTGTGAGGAGTTTGAAAAGGAGAGCTGAAATACATACAAAATAGATACACATAGATAGAGGGAGATTAAGGGATAGAAGGAATACAACCAACAATCAGAAACTTTCTTCCTCCTATTGTTATTGGGTTTTCAGTTGTTTCAATTTGTTCAAACCAATTCTGATCCTTTGAAATCCCAGTTGTGTCTATTAGTTGAGTGCTTTCATTGGTTTACTACTGTTTTGATCTATCTGGAATTCTGATTCTACTCCACTGGGTGTTGCTGTTATTTGGCTATTGCTTTCTATTGGCCATAGTTGCATCACTGCACTCGAGCTTGTTTCTTGCTGTATTGCATTGTCTGCTGCTATTCTGCCCTGCTGCTACTGATAGTGCTGTGATTGCTGCTGCATTTTGTTGTCATCATACTCTGCTGACTTCCCCCTTTCCTTCAATTGTCAAATATTTCCAGGTACACAACCTCTGAAACTTTGTATTGTTGAAAGTTTGAAGTTGAAGCAGAAATAAAGAAAAGAACAGTTGTTCATGTTATAACATTGGTGTTAAAAAATAGGTCGAATGTTATTTGGGATTGTATATTTTACTGCAAACTGCAAACACTTTGTATAAACTAGCATACATTCTGTTTGAGATGGACTGTCAGATAGCATTGTTCAATAGTAATGACAGTATGACATAGACAACATGTTTTGATTTAGTATATATTCAGTTCAGTATAACACTTGTTTGGTTTAGTTATGACTGTATAACATAGAGTCATGATAGGCACTTGTATGTATTTTGCCTAGACCACTGAATCAACAAAATTGTGGTACTGGGTCCGGGATAAATGTATCCCAAACAAACTCCCATGCAGTCACATTAAGAGTCTGGCTATGAATGCCAGTTCTCCTGTCAGTTTATTCGCTCCAATGCAGGTTCGATACTGAGTTTCGGTATAGATTGTTTGTCTCGAAATAATGTGATGATTGTTGAGAAAAACTAATAACCATTTTTGAGTTCACTTAGTAGTAATTCCCCTGATAAAACAGTCGATTTCGTTTATCAATTTCAAATAGGTTAAAGTGTTAAAAAATAGAACTTGGAGGTCGTTAAACATAACTCAATATATGTTGTTAGTTTGTTTACAATCTCATTTAGCGAATTAATAAGTTATCCACTCGATGAAGACAAAGCATGCGGTAACCCTCACCTTATGAACAATCAATCAGGTAATCAAACAAGTTTAGTTTCGGCAAACATAATAAGGATTCAGTCCGTATTTGTCCAAACCCGCAAAATTCGGCATCATCCTTCTCTTTAAAGATAAATGTAGTAGAAATGTAGTCATTGTAGGGTACCCTTCTAAAATAATGAGACGAGCCTCGCCGAATAAAAAATGCAAACTGCGGGGCCCTCAATAATTGATCACGATAAATACTTAGAATTTGGGAGGGACTGTTTAGAGAATTCCACTGCCTTCCCCAAAGATAATAACGCGTTTAGATTCTTTAGGCGCGACTTTAAGTTAAATTATATTCTTAAATTCGGGTGCACATTGATGTGACCCAAATCCAAATCTCAGCGAAGTCAAAATGTGTTGATGATCACGGGTGCATTGATTGTGACGTGGTTCGAGACGCATCTTCACGACGTTGCAATTCTATAAAAATAAATGATAATGATAAAAGCGGTTTAAACTTAATAAAAGCACATAAGTCACAACATGTATTTAAATCAGATATTTAGCCATTATAACAATTTAAGCGACCGTGCTAGAACCACGGGATTCGAGGGTGCCTAACACCTTCCCTCGGGTCAACAGAATTCCTTACTTAGAATTTCTGGTTCGCAGACTTCATTTGGAAAAGTCGAAAATTTCCTCGATTTGGGATTCAAGATAAACCGGTGACTTGGGACACCAAAAGCCAAACCTTTCCCAAGTGGCGACTCTGAATTAAACAAATAATCCCATTTCGAATATTGTCACTTAAATTGGAAAAACTCCACCCGCGCATCTAACCCTTCGGGGCCGGGCGCGCAAAAAGGAGGTGTGACAGGGACGACTGGTGGATCTGTAGGTGCTGCCTTAGCTACTGTGCGAGCCACACCTCTGCCCCTACCACGACCACGACCGCATCCTCGACCTCTAGTGGCCACAACTGGTGGTACTGGTGGTCATCCATCCTGGACGGTAGCACGTGTCCTCACCATCCGTGAGAGAATAGAATAACAAAAATTTAGTACTCGGGTCAACAAATTCGCACGACAAGAATTTCAAGAATATGGAGTTTTTACTAAAGGTTCTGCACTCTCTCGAGGATAAATATAGACGTCTCCGTATCGATCCGCGAGACTCCACTAAACCTGCTCATGACTCGTGAGACCTATGTAATAGAGGCTCTGATACCAACTTGTCACGACCCTAAACTCGAACTCGGTCGTGATGGCGACTCTCATGAAGACAAGGCCAGCCAACACTTCCCATTTCAGTATCTAAAAGTTAAACAATAATAAACAGTCTAAAGCATGATAAAATAATCCAAAGTTTAAGATGATGATAGTGTAATATGCGGAATACAACCCAACACATCCCGATACCGGGGTGTCACTAGTTATGAGAATCTAAACAATCCGGGATACTCAGAAAAAACTACAGAGTTTAATATAGTAACTAAAAACATGGAGAAATAAGATAGGGAGAAGCTCCGGGCTGCGAACGCCGACAGCTACCTAGAGACTCCTCGGATCCGGTTGAGCTGGGAAGATCAACACTCGGGAGCAGGACCAGATGCACCTGAATCTGCACATGGGGTGCAGGGAGTAAAGTGAGTACTCCAGCTCAGTGAGTAATAACCATAAATAAAGATTGAAAGTAGGAAATCACGTAAAAACACATTTGCAGACTATAATGAAGCAGTAAAATCAGTAAAAGATATGTGAAAGTCATTTAGCGCAATTAAACTTCATGAAAACCTTTTCGAACATTTAAACAAGTAAAGGATAGGCAATTAAGAAAATAAACTCATAAAGGTTCGCCCCTCGGGCACAATATCAACAAATCCGCCCCTCGGGCAATATCTCAGAACAATACCAGCCCCTCGGGCTATATCTCACATCACAATGGGTACCCGAGCTCACTGGGGGTGTGTAGACTCCTGGAGGGTCCCTTTACGGCCCAAGCGTAATATCAAGCCATCTCGTGGCATCATTACTAGGCCCTCGACCTCATATCAACAAGCTACCTTGTGGCATACATATCTGAGGCCCTCGACCTCATAATCAATATCAAATGTTTCCTCACAACATAGGCCCTTGGCCTTACTCAGTCAAAATCCTCACAAGCCACTCGGGCAATAGTAAAACATGATTCTCAGCCCAAAATATCATTTTAAAGATCATTTAAGTGTTAAAACAGAGTAAACATGGATAAGTACGAAAATAATGAAATATAACATGACTGAGTTCAAGTATAAAGTCAAAACAGTAAGGAAATATCAAAAAAGTCCCCTAAGGGTTCAAATAGTTGGCACGAAGCCCAAATATGACATTCATCCCAAATAATGATGATAGCAAATAGATTTCAATCAAATATGCGGTAAAATAGTCATTCAGAATGGACTAACTCACAATCCCCAATAGTGCACGACCCCACGCTCGTTATCTAGCGTGTGCGTCACTTCAATATAGCACAACGATGTGCAATCCGGGGTTTCATACCCTCAGAGCATCATTTACAATCATTACTCACCTCAATCCGGCCAAATCTCTAGCCTGCGATGCCTTTGCCCCTCAAATTGGCCTCCACTCACATCGAATCTAACAAAAATCAGAATCATGGCATCAAAATATGCTAAGGGAACGAAGCCCAAGCGAAAATAATCAATTTACAACACAAATCCCGAAATTACCAAAACCCGACCCCCGGGCCCACATCTCGGAATTCGATAATTTTTACATCAATAGATTCCTTATTTCCCCACGAGTTCATACATATCAAAAGTACCATAATCCGACCACAATAGGTCCCTCAAATCCTCAAGTCTAGGTCTCCAATACCAAGCCCTAGTTTCCCCAATTTTTAACCTTAGATTCCATTAATTACAGCTCTAATCCATGAAATAATAGCATAGGAACGAGTTTTAGGTCCAAATTCCTTACCTCAATGAAGTTCCCTTGAAATCCCTATTCAAAATCGTCCAAAACGCTCCCAAGCCGAATTAGAAATGGTGAAAATAGCTCAAAATCGCGAAGGACACAATTTATAACTTTTGCCCAGGCATTTTTGCATCTGCGGACATATACCCACTTCTGTGGTACCGCATTTACGGTCCTTGAACCGCTTATGTGAAAATCACTTTAACTGCCCAAACCGCATCTGTGATGAAATATCCGCACCTGCGCCATCGCAGGCGCGGCCCTTAGACCGCTTCTGCGGTTCCTGCCAACTACCCATCTTCCGTTTCTGTGACCCTTCTCCCGCATATGCGGTGTCGCACCTGCGGTCCCCAATTTGCAAGTGCGGAAATACTAAAAGCAACAAAAATCTGCAGCTCACCAAAAACTCCAACTCTCCGTCAACCATCCGAAAACACCTCGAGGCCTCCGGGACCTCAACCAAAAACACCAACACATCCAAAAACCTTATTCAAACTTGTACCAATCTCCAAAACACCTCAAACAACATCAAATCAACCAAAACACATCGGATTCAAGCCTAAGAATTCCAAAATCTTCTAAATTACATTTTTGATCAAAAACCCAACCAAACCACGTCCGAATAACCTAAAATTTGGCACACACATCCCAATTGACACAACGGAACTACTGCAACTCTCGAAATTCTATTCGACCCCTATATAAAAATCTCACCTACCAATCGAAAATCGCCAAAAATCCACTTTCGCCAATCGATGAAAACCCTACTTTAAAACGACGGTAGTAACCCGCCAAGCCAAGAAAACTGCGGATCTCTATAGTTGAGGATGGTCTGGGCCAACTCTGCACTGCCTCTACTTTCTTCGGATCCACCTGAATACCCTCACTCGATACCACGTGGCCTAAGAATGCGACGGAATCCAACCAAAATTCACATTTCGAGAACTTAGCATATAACTTCTTTTCCCTTAGAGTTTGGAGCACTGTCCTCAGGTGCTGCTCATAATCTTCCCGACTTCGGGAATACACCAGAATATCATCAATAAAGACAATGACGAACGAGTCAAGATACAGCCGGAACACACTGTGCATCAAATGCATAAAGGCTGCTGGGGCATTGGTCAGCCCAAATGACATAACAAGGAACTCGTAATGACTATACCGAGTCCTGAAAGCAATCTTCGGGATATCCGGCTCCCGAATCTTCAACTGATGGTAACCTGAGTGCAAGTCAATCTTAGAAAACACCCGTGCATCCTGAAGCTGGGCAAACAGATCATCAATAAGAGGCAAAGGATAACAGTTCTTCACTGTAACTTAGTTCAACTGGCGATAATCTACACACATACGCATAGAACCATCCTTTTTCTTCACAAACAAGACAGGAGCACCCCTAGGTGATAGACTGAACCGAATAAAACCCTTACCAAGCAATTCCTGTAACTGATCCTTCAACTCAGGAGGAGCCATATGGTACGGAGGAATAGAAATTGGTTGAGTGCCCGGCAACAGATCAATGCCAAAATCAATATCTCTATCGGGCGACATGTCCGGAAGGTCAGCTGGAAACACACCAGAAAAATCTCATACTACTGGGACTGAATCAATGGAATTGGTATCATACTGACATCTCTCACATAGGCTAGATACGCGTCACACCCATTCTCAACCATATGCTGAGCCTTAAGGAAAGAAATAACTCTACTGAGAGTGTGATCTAAATCACCCCTCCACTCAATACACGATACACATAGCATAGCCAAGAATAGCATAATGGGGCGACAACCAGTCCATGCCCAGGATAATATCAAAATCAACCATGCTGAGCAACAATAAATCAACTCTGGTCTCAAAACCACTAAGGGCAACCAAAAATGACCGATAAACATGGTCTATAATAAGAGAATCTCCCACAGGAGTATAAACATAAACATGGGAACTCAAAGAATCTGGAGGTACACCCAAATGCAGAGCAAAATAAGAAGACGCATAAGAGTAAGTGGAGCCTAGATCGAATAGAACCGATGCATCTCTGTGACAAACCAGAACAATACTTGTGATGACAGAATCGGAGGCAACAACCTCGGTATGGGCAGGAATGGCATAGTATCTAGCCTGGCCTCCCTCTCTAGGGCAACCTCTACCTCCCCGACCTCCACCTCTAGCTGGCTGAGTAGGTGGGGTAGCAACTGGAGCTATAACCATAGCCTGAGAACTTTGCGGGGAGCACTGTGGCTGATAAGTCTGTGGAGGCGCACTCCTCCTAAGTCTAGGGCAATCCCTCACCACATGGTGTGTGTCACCACACTCAAAACAAGCTCTAGGAGGATGTGGCGACTGGCTCGGGACAGGTTTGCTAGACTGACCTCTGAAAGCACCCCGCGCAGGAGGCGTGCTAGATACCGAAGGTGCATAATAATGTTCTTGAGGCCTAGGAGGAGCTGGAATACCACTGGCTGCTGGAAGAGCTGAATGAACAGGGCAACTCATATAACCCCTACCATGATGACCTGCAACTAGGGCACAGGCACCAGAATAATGGCCCGACTCTCGAGACCTCTTGGCCTCCCTCTCCTCTCTCTCTCTAGCATGCATACCCTCAATCCTCCTAGTAATGCTCACCACCTGCTTGTTGATATCCAATTTTTTCCTATATATTTTTAATATGCAAAATACCTTCAAAATAGCATATGTATGCATATATAAGCATGTCCAAGGATTTTATTATTTTTTCACAATTTTAAAGGTTTTTTAATTGATTTATTACCCCCTTTTTATCCATAAAATCCCAATAATTATTTCCCAAAATTATTATTTTGATAATTCATCTATTGGATTTTTATATTTATGCCAAAATACGTCTAACGTAATTTTTACAATTTCATTTAGTATTTTTAAAGCTAAATTGTACATAATTGCAATATTTGCCCTTTTAAGGTTTAATTAGGTGTTATATTCATAAAATTGGGTCCTATATTTTTAAATTATTAATTATGTATTATAAATCATTTTATTACTTTAATTTATTTTCCAGAAACTATTTTAAAAATTAAAATGGGAAAATTGGCTATTTAAATAACAGCCCCTTTTGTATTTCAATTATAACCCAAATTGGACCCCAATTCCCCAGCCCAATTTTTAATTAAAACCGACCCTAACCCAATTTTAACCCAAGCCCAAACCGGATCCCCACATACCCCGTTCAATCTGGACCGTTGATCATTCAGATCAACGGTCCCCATTCCACATGCCATAATTAAACCCAAACGACCCCCTTAACCTAATTCATTTCCCACCAACCCGCCGCCCTTGAAGCTCTTTCCTCTCCAATTCTCTCTGCAACCTCACTCAAACCCTATCCGCCGCCCACCAAACTAACCCTAATCCCCTTCGATCCTCACCCAATCCATGGACTCCCATGGCTGTTTGAGACGTGTACTTATATCCTACGTCTCCTGGTGGCCCGCTTTTGTGATTTCATGGAAAGATCTCGAAGATATCTAGTCGAGACCTTGCTCAAACTTCTATCCATGGCCTTTTCCGGCCATCCATGGCTGTTCGAGTTAGATCCATGGCTTTTTCAGCTAGATCGGTAACATTTCGAAGTTTTCTCACTTTTTCCGGGTTCTCTGAAACCCTAGCTTTAAAAGCTTTTCGATTTTCTTTCAGATCTGTGTTACATCTGTGCATGTTATGAACCTCTTGGTGTTTTCTCAAAAGTTTTTCCGATTTCTTTCCAAATGACTCTTCGTCTTCAGCGATTAGGGTTTTCTTAACCTCTTTTAAAAGACTTCTTCTCCGATTTTTAGTGTTGTCTTATAATTTTACTATGTTTAAATGGTTTGTTTATATTTTTCTCCTACCTGGTTCATCGTGTTGAAAACCCTAGGTATTTTTGGGGTTCTGAAACTGTCTTCGTTTATTTTGTATGTATGCTTGTTTCAATTAAGTTCTTTATGGTTAGATCCTTTCCTTCGTTTGTCTTGACTGATTCTGAGTTCTTACCGTTATAACCCAACTTTGTTAAAACCCTAATTTCTTAAAATTTTCCTCACTTGTTACTGTGAGCTTTTGAAGATTTCCTTTACTTATTTCCGTGTGTTGGTCTGGTCTTCTTTACCTGTTTCTATGTGTTAGACGGGTTTCTTCATTTTTGGTTCTATGTGACTACTTGACTTGTTGATTACCATGATTCGAGTAGTCCTTAGCCTACTCATGTCACCTTGGTATATTTGTGTTTATCTAGTTTGCTTCTTTTGTCAATATGTTTGACCCTGCATGTCTGATACACCTGTTCATTCTTTTCTATTTATATGTCGAAGTGCATAATCATGACTCCCTCTTGATTGATCTTGATTTCCTTAAGTTATGGTTTGATTGCAAGGTTTTCTTATAAACCCTTAATTTTACTCATTTGTTTAAGTTGATTGATTCTCTTCCTTTATTTGCTGTGATATTTCACCCATGCTAAATCCTTTCCCAAATTAAGTATATTCTGTACCTAGACGCAATTGTGTTCTCTATATTTTTACTATCCCTTATACGGTCAAAAATCAATCTTTCTCAAATTGATTTTCTTTCCTTAATTATCCCTGTTAGTATCCGTTTGAGCCGTAATTTCTTGATTAAAGGAATACTTGTATTAATTGATTCTAGTTGTGACTACTTCCATATTTGTGTTAAACCTTTACTTGTTACTTTATTTTTCTACTCGTTTTCAAAGCTATAAATACCCTACCCTCTCTTCTCTAAAGACACGAACAATTTAGTTCAGAACACACACTTACACACTCAAACTCTCTCTTTCTCTACTACTACTTGTGCTACTGCTTTGTCTAGCCGGCTGAAAGCCAGGGCTAGACTGTGGAACTCTGATTGCTTTACTTTTTCTACACTTTGCTTCTTCAACTGGTATGTTCTTAGTTTAAATATTGAAACTCAACTCTATGTGTTCCCTTGTTTTTCAATCCTTGTCTCTTTCTACACTAATTTAATGGCTCATGCTGTTAAATTGTATTTCTTGTTTACTGCTTTACTCAGCATGCTTAAAATTCTGCCCTCCTTTGTTCAAATGTAATCAACATGTTTACTTGTTCCTGTTTATGTCCCTCAACTAGTATGTCTCATAATGTACTTGATTCATGATTAATTATGTGTTTCTGATTTGGGTCCTCTATGTCCCCAACCCCTACTCCCCTGCTTGTAATTACTGAAGCTGTACTACTCTCTGAACCAGTTCTGTATGTGTGTTGTTTCTCTTATCCCCTTTCCCTTTCAAAACTATTTTCCCTAAGCAACTCTTCTGTTGCTGTTGCAAATTTATTTCAAACCAATCATTTTCAAAACTGTATTCCAACTCAACTCTCTTAAATCTATGTCAAGCACTCTCACATGCACTCTTAGATCATCAGGTTCTGCCCCTCTTGTGCGAGCCTTGCTTTGGGACCTTGAGCTCCCTCTAAACCTGGACACGTAAGAGCTGACACTTCCACACTGCACTTACTCTTGGTTACGCAATCTGGGTGTGAGCATTTCCTGGGATCTCTTGAGGTCCTTAGAGAACTCTGACACACCCAGATATGAGAAAAGCTTTGTAATAATATTGGCATTTGAGGTGGTTTATTACATAACTCAGAGAGGAAGTCAGAATTAGGCTTCCTATAGTTGTAACTTTTTATTCTTCATTTCTTATGTAATTCTATCACATGGTCTGTAATAATTTATAAACAAGTATTGGCGTGGCTAGTGAAAAGGGATGGGGAAATATGCATGCTATAGTTGTTAAAGGGTAGAAAGTATGTTATTAGGTTTATATTCCTAATTGTGCACTAGAAGCCATGTTTAGGATTCATACATGCATTAGAAAACCATATTCTTAGGACCTATGTTTCTTGCTTCAACACTTCGTTCATTAGTCCATGCTTTATGTCTATCACTTAGAAATTCTGCTCCTAGGGCAAGAGCAACACTGGTATAAAAAGCTGTTATTTCAAAAATTCTGCAACTCTTGTGTACATTTAGAATCATGCCTTAGGGATTCTGTTTTCGGCAACCTTGCAATTTGCATGTGCATATTAGATACCATGTTCTAGGATTTTGTTTGCATTTTGTTTAAAAAGCGCCTAGTTAACTACGAATTCATGAAAAAGGTAGTAAGCAATAATTTTCACATTGTGATGTTTTCTGAATAAAATTAGCAACAATCTCTACAACTAGAACATTATGTTTTAGGTAATAATATCCAAACTGTCTTAATGACTTAGAACAACTGTTGCATCTCGATCTGCACCTAGGCAAGCCTTAGGTAGTAACTTAAATAAAACTTGAACTGCCTTTGTTTAATTATCTTTAACAGCAGGCAAACCTGATTCAGACTTCTTTTCTGAGTCATGTAATAAATCTGGTTCTGATGTTACCATTCAAACACCCTGCTTTAGGGTTTTAAATTCAGACTTAACTGTGTATAAGTCATGCTATCTATGTGCATTATTTGTGGAGGTATAACTGAGCCTTCTACTTGTTTTCTGTGTTTTCCCCCCTTTAAATGCGGTCCTACTTGTTTTGTATGTTGGCTTAGTATTTTTGCCTTTTAACCTGAGGGTCTGCCTAGAACCTCCTTCTTATAGGAATAGGAGTCCTAAATTCCTCCGGGACTAATAGGAATGGGACGGGTAACAACATGCAATAAGATTCGAGACCAATCTTCGCTTAGTTACCTTTACGGGGCGGGAAAGGGTAGATATGAATATGATAACCGGTGCGCTAATACCACGTGTATCCCCTCTTTTGAGGAGTGTCATACCGGGTATTTGCATTGATGTGATCCATATTACAAATAAACCTAGGACACCCCTTTACATTCATAAGCTTGCTTAGATTGTAACTCTTTTCAAAACCTTGCTTTCATCAGTCGCTTGTGTACTTAAATCCCCTATTATTTGAGCCCTACTTGCTAATTGCACAAATTCATAAAAACTGTCTGGCCGGGAACCACACTAGTGGATCCTGAGGGGTTCCTAACACCTTCCCCTTAGGATAATTTCAAGCCCTTACCCTATCTCTGGTTATCAAACGTAGTTGTAGATAAACCCTGTAGGTGCCCTAACGCACCTTAAAAATCGTTAGGTGGCGACTCTTCAAAAACACAATACCCAATTCCCAAAATGAAAGGAGTCATTATACCCCATGAATGTCGAAACTCGGACTCCTCTCCGGGGAGGGAAAAAGGAGGCGCGACAGCATGGCGACTTTGTTGGGGATTTTTAAGCTTTTACCATTTCAGATTATTTTTGTGAATTTGTACCTCCCTATGTGAAATTACTTGTTTAATTTCTTTAAGCATTTAATTTCTTCTTCAAAAGCGAAAATGACATATCTTTCTTGTTTTCCTCCTTTACTGCTGCTTTAAATTATAAAGCTGTTGTATTTATCGCTTTCTTAACGTACAAATACATGTCAATATGCTTTTAATTATTGCATAATCATGCTCAACATCATACTCCACTCGTGCCAAACAAATACTATAGCAACGCTTGATGAGTGGTTGCGCTCTTCCTATATCATTACCTCCTAAATTCGGAAAGGCATATTTGCGGTAAAACTAGTCGATCAGCGGTGTAGCTGACAGTTCTGTGCCTTCCCCCTTGAGTTGTCTGCTCAAGGGTATCGGTCTAAAACCCCATAAAAACCTTACTCTGTTAAATTGTGCATGCATCATGGTCAAACCTAGTTGGATCAGTTATGTTGTCCACATAATGATCCTTTAAGATAACCTTGTCCAAAGTCCGCTGGGTTTCCCTAGACCCAAACGGACGTCATCACGTTTTGCGCATTTATTTGGAGAATTCCAACTAAATGCTTCATGCTAATTGTTGGTATTAAATAGTCGAGTCTGGTGGGGGTAAGGGCCTAACCATATTTGTCTTGCATAAATATGAGGCACAAAGTCCCCAGATTCGGCATGGTCACCAACATCCACCCAAGATTGCTAAGCTGGTGGAGAGATTTACAATCTAGTGACCAAACCCTCGTTAGAAAATATCTGGGCGATCTACCATCCTTTCTAGAGGTCCAACCTAACAACATGATCATATAAGCTGCTACCCTAATTTAGGATTGTGAAAGGGTTGTGTTCCGCTTTGGGGACATCGAAATGGCACCTTTACTAGAGGAGATAAGAGGACTGGCCGGTCTAGTGTGGGAAACTCTGAGTTTGTTAATGCCTAAAAACCTCAAAGGCAGGGGTTTCCATAAAATGATGGGTTTGAAGAAGAATGTCGAATTGACATGCTTGAAGGAATCATACATTTCTTTTGACTACCTATATGAAAGGTACGATCACAATAAATCCTACCATACCTACCCTGACAAGTTTGGCATCACGTCCTTGGGACATATTCATCATGGGGTGTTCGTCTTCATGTTTTGCTTCCTGGGTCTGATCGTTTTTCCAATTAAGAAAGGTAGAATCCATACTAGGTTGGCTATGGTAACCAAAACCCTAATGGAGGGGATTGGTGGGCAGACATTCAAAATTTGTACCCATGATCATTGCATACATGTACCGAGCCTTGGAGAACTGTCAACGGGAAGCAAAACATTTCGAAGGATGCAATCTACTACTTCAGCTTTGGCTCATGGAACATCTCCAAAAAGGCGAATACCGACAAGAAATTCAGCGGAGGGACTGGGATGACCACATCGCTTTCCACCATCCAAAGCGAATGAATTACATCCCTGACATGTTCGCTCAGCCGGAGAGTGCCAAAGAATGGGTTGAGCTCTTTGATAATCTGACTAAAGAACAGGTTCAATGGATGTTCGAGCGGTTTCCGATGGAAGAGTTCATCGCCCGATCTAGAGATGCACCTTTCGTGATCCTGATTGGTCTAAGGGGAACCTACCCTTACGTCCCTCTTCGAGTTATGAGGCAAGCTGGTAGGAAGCAAGTTATACCCAGGGTCGACAAGATGAGCCATTTCAGAGCCAACTTCCAAAATGATGATAGTCCTTGCAAGTGCTAAGCCCAGCATATGTGGCACTGCAAGATCGTAATGGGGAAAGACACCATCGAGCCAGACAGATATCATGCTGGTTGTACTCCTTTCTATTTAGGTTGGTTGGAAGACAATCATGATGGTCTGGGCCAACCAGGGTTTGTTCAAGGTCACAGAATCATAGATGAAAATGCCGAGGCGCAAGTCAAGTACAACCAGCTGCACAAGAGGATCCGTGAGGGTGAGAGCATACACTGCGAGATACAAGAGTCCAGCCAAAAGCTGATTGAGGAATGGAAGGATATGGCTGTCAGTGCTGATAAAAGGCTAGGATACTTGGAGCGAGGCATAGTAGAATTGGATAGAAAATTTCTCAAAAGGGTTGAAGATTGTAAAAATTCTGAGGGGACCGAAGGCAGACATCTAGCCAAAGGATACTTATTGCTGGGACTTCACGAGTTGGGGAAGTTGTTCGACGGAGCCAAGGATGTCGAATCTGGGGAAGGTCATTCTGGGACCAAGTAGATAGGAGTTTATATTTTTCGCTTTATGAATGTAATAGGGCCAATGGTCATTAGTGACTTTTGTTTCTTGCTGATTTAGTGTCATTTTGGGATTCGTCTATTTTTATCAATAAAATGAGGCATTTAACATTCTAAGTTCTCCAAATCAATTTGTCGCTAGGCCTACCTCGGGCACAAAAGGGGTTCCCAAATTAGACACGATTTACATTCCCACACTATGTGTTTAAATATTGCAATACTTTTTATAATCTTCACTGACTTGATTACCTTTTGTTTTGTTTCTATTTTTATTATTACCCTCTCCAAAGGTTAGTTCGTGCACTCTGGCATCATTATCTTATTTCACAAGATCCAAGGGCCCTCCACCCACTCCTCCTCCTAGTCCCATGAAAATCAAGAACAAGGGCAAGATGGAAGATTTAAACAACATCAGTAAGGAGAACATAGTTGAACAGGTAGAACCCACTGATGGCCAGGGTATTCGGGTTCCAAACGAGAATGTGTCGCAGCTTGAACAGAAACTGTTGAAATTCCACGAAAAGCTCGATTAGGTTCGGAATCTGGCAAACTTGTCATTTTCCCTCAGCACCCCAGATGTCAACTTCCCCAACACTTAAAACCCCACATCTCCTCAAAATATTCCAAAATAACAGAATCATCCTGCTCCTCACCATCACGTTGTTCCACCAAAGAACCAATGTAACACCTGACATACCCCAAACAACACTCCACTACTCATCCCAGAGCCTCAAAACTCCACAAATGACCATTTCCACACCCATACACCAGGCTACCATAACACTCCTATCTACGTGGAGACCATGCCACACTCCACCCAACCTATCTTATGCACACCTGAGTTTGATGAAAATGATCTGCTTATTAGGAACTTGGCCAAGGAACTTAAGAAACTGACCAGCCGGATTCAGGGTGTTGAAGGAAGCAAAGGAATCGAGGGGCTGAACTATGAGGATCTTTGCATACAACCTGATGTCGAACTGCCTGAGGGGTAAAAACCTCCTAAGTTCGAGATATTTGATGGTACGGGTGATCCAAGGGTCCATATAAGGACATATTGCGACAAGCTGGTTGGAATAGGGAAGGATGAAAAAATCCGCATGAAGCTGTTCATGAGGAGTTTGAAAGGAGATGCATTATCTTGGTACATTAGCCAAGATCCCAAGAAGTGGTCAAGCTGGGTAGGCATGACATCTGACTTTATGGATAGATTCAGTTTTAATACAGAGAATGCACCAGACGTGTTCTATATACAAAATTTGAAGAAGAAGCCCACAAAGACATTTCGCGAGTATGCTACTCACTGGAGGTCCGAAGCTGCTAAGGTCTGACCTGCCTTAGAAGAGGAGCAAATGAACAAGTTCTTCATCCGGGCTTAGGACCCACAGTACTATGAGCAGCTGATGATGATTGAGAACCACAAGTTCTCCGACATTATCAAATTAGGTGAAAGAATTAAAGAAGGTATTAAAAGCGGTATGGTTACAAACTTCGAGGCCTTGTATGGTTACAAATTTCGAAGCCTTGCAAGCTACAAATAAGGCTTTACGTAGGGGTCGTGATGGTTGCACAAAGGACCAAATCTCCCCTCAAATACCAAACTTACCCAACACCTCCACTCACATACCAGCCAACCCCAAATTACCAAACACCCTCACCTTCGTACCAAGCTCCGCCACCAACTTATCAGTCATCTCCACCTCCTACATATCAATCTACCTCACCCAGATACTCCCAACCCACTCATTTCTACCAAACCTATAATACTCAACCATCCCACTATCAATCACCCCCTGCACGCCAAAACTTCCCTAGACCTAGACCTAATTTTGATCGCAGACCTCCAAAACAATATACAGCCATCGCTGAACCCATTGACTAGCTATATGAGAGACTCAAAGTTGCTGGTTATATCACCCCCATCCCTGCTGCAACCCTTGAGAATCCTTCCCAGTGGGTTAACCCAAACAAATCCTGTGCATACCACTCCGGCATGAAAAGGCACATCATCGATGAATGTCATTCCTTGAAAGTCAATATCTAGTCTTTGATTGACAACAAGATTATTATGGCAAAGGAACCCACTCCAAATGTCCGCAACAACCCTCTGCCAGACCATAAGGGCAGAGTTATCCACATGATTGAAATAGAAGATGACTGGGATTCCGAGGGATCAATCGGATTGATCGCAGAAGGTGATGACCCAAAGAAATCGATAGTTACTCTCAATACAATCATAGTCCAGATCCAACCGTCTGAGGACACTGAAGTGAATATGTCTGTACCATTTGAGTTTGAAGCATCACCATCCGCAAAGACACCGGCACCAATTGAGGTTGAATTCGTGTCTTCAACAAAGGCGCCTGCACCATTTGAGGTTGCAGTTTTGCCACTCAAGGCACATGTTCTGTACGGAGTAAGGATAGTCGCGCCGATCCCAGTGGCGATGTCAACCATGACACCATTCTATACAAATGTTGTACCTTGGGACTATACAAACAAGGCAAGAAGGAAAGGTAAGGTCAGGGTTGAAGAAACCATTGCATCACAAGGTATGATAAGAACTGCTAGAGTCTATACCCCTGAACATCTAGCTGAATCAAGAAAGCAGGCCTCCAATCGGCCACCCCTCATCGAGACAGGTCCGAACGATCTTTGGAGAAATATACAAGCCAAGGAATATTCGGTCGTCGACCAGTTAAACAAGACGCTAGCACAAATCTCCATTCTCTCTTTGCTGCAAAATTCTGATGCACACAAGAATGCTCTGTTAAAGGTGCTAAGTGAGGCATATGTACCAAGTAACATCACCAGCGGTGAAATGGCTAACATGGTAGGACAAGTGCTAGAAAACCATAAGATTACCTTTCATGAGGACGAGTTGCCACCTGAAGGGTTGGGGCACAACAAGGCATTGCACATCACTGTACAATGCAAAAATTATTTCATCACCAGAATCCTGATCGATGGAGGTTCCAGTCTCAACATTTGTCTGCTGGTAACACTCAAGAAGCTGGGTAAAAGATTGCACAAGATAAAAGATGGAGCAATCAATGTGAAATCCTTCGATGGTTCTCAGAGGTCCACCATTGGTGAGATTATTCTATGCTTACAGATGGGACCAACCTGGTTCGAGGTTGATTTCCAGGTGATATAAGTCATACTGTCTATGTGCATAATTTATGGAGGTATAACTGAGCCTTCTACTTGTTTTTTGTGTTTTCCCCCTTTAAATGCGGTCCTACTTATTTTGTATGTCGCCTTAGTATTTTTGCCTTTTAACGTGAGGGTCTGCCTAGAACCTCCTTCTTATAGGAATATGAGTCCTAAATTCCTTCGGGACTGATAGGAATGGGACGGGTAACAACATGCAATAAGAGTCGAGACCAATCTTCACTTAATTACCTTTACGGGACGGGAAAGGGTAGATATGGATATGATGACCGGTGCACTAATACCACATGTATCCCCTCTTCTAAGGAGTGTCATATCGGGGATTGCATTGATGTGATCCATATTACAAATAAACCTAGGACACCCCTTTACATTCATAAGCATGCTTAGATTGTAACTCTTTTCAAAACCTTGGTTTCATCAGTCACTTGTGTACTTAAATCCCCTATTATTTGAGCCCTACTTGCTAATTGCACAAATTCACAAAAACTGTCTGGCCGGGAATCACACTAGTGGATCCTGAGGGGTGCCTAACACCTTCCCCTTAGGATAATTTCAAGCCCTTGCCCTATCTCTGGTTATCAAACATAGTTGTAGATAAACCCTGTAGGTACCCTAACATACCTTAAAAATCGATAGGAGGCGACTCTTCAAAAATGCAATACCCAATTCCCAAAAGGAAATGAGTCATTACACCCATGAATGTCGAAACCCGGACTCCTCTCCGCGAAGGGAAAAAGGGGGCACGACACTGCTGATAAGAAATATCCATCTCCAACTCATGAGCCATGCTAGACCTGATGCTGGGAATAAGCCCTTCAATAAACCGGCGAACCCTCTCGCGAATAGTAGAAACCAAGGCTGGTGCATGTCTAGCCAAACTAGTGTAATAGACAGCATACTCTGAGACAGTCATAGCACTCTGGTGAACGTGCTCAAACTCTGCGCGCCATGTGTCCCCGAGGCTATGAGGAACATACTCTCTCAAGAACAGATCTGAAAACTGAGTCCAAGTTAGTGAAGCAGCCTCATCCGAACTGTCTAACTCATAGGTGCACCACCACCCGTAGGCGGCTCCTCGAAGCTGGAAAGTAGTGAAAGAAACCCGGCTCGATCCTTATATACCCATGGTACGGAGAATATAGTAACACTCATCTAGAAATCCCAGAGTATCATCCGATACTAGACCACTGAATACAAGAGGCTTGTACTTCTTGAACCTCTCAAGCCTCAGCTATTCATCCTCGGAAATCGCTGCCCTATCCTCGGGCTGATCTCGGACTACAGGCTGTACAGAAATAATCTCGAGAACCTGCTAAACATGCACTCGCTGCTTAGGAGTGTGGGCGGCGGGAGTCTATGCTCCTCCCCTGGCCTGAGATGTAGCTGTAGCAAGGGGAAGCAATCCTGCCTAAGCCAAAGTGGTGTACATGCTCATGAACTGTGCCAGTCTCGTGAAGTGCTAGAGTAGTAATAGCAGTAAGCGTATCAGGTGCTTGGACACCAGCTGGAATTGCTGGTGGTACCTCAGTGGAAGCTCGCGCAGGTGCTCTGGCTGCACCACGTGTGCTTCCTCGGCCTCTACCCCATCCCCGGCCTCTGACGGCTGCAGTAGGGGGCGCGGGTGCCTTATCGTCTCGGGTAGCATGTGTCCTCACTATATGTGAGAGAATAGAAGATAGAAATTTAGAATTGTGGCATCAAAATCTCGCACAAAAAGGAAATCAAATGAAGTGGAATTTTCCTAACAGTTACATAGCCTCTCGCAGATAAGTACAGGTGTCTCCGTACCGATCAGTGAGACTCTAATAAATCGGCTTGTGATTCATAACTCCTATGAACCTAGAGCTCTGATACCAACTTTTCACGACCCTGGTTCGCCCTCCACGAACCATCGTGACGGCACCTAGTCTCTACGACTAGGTAAGCTTAACAATGCGGAATATAAACAACAATTGCGGAAGCGATAATGAAAAACCGAAATAATGAAATAAAACAGTGTTTAAAAATGCCGCTCGGCATACACAATAACAACTCTCGAAACTAATAACTTTTCCCAAAACCCAAAATTTCATGATCACAAGCCTTTGAATGTCTACAAACATCTAACTCCAGAATATCTAACAAAGAAACGAAAGTACAGAAGGGTTAATACAAAAAGAGAGAGTAGAAAGGGACTCTTCGGTCTGTGGATGCGGCAGATATACCTTGGAGTCTCTATGAACGCCTAGGCGTGATAAGTCTAAGTGGAGTTACCTGGATCTGCACATGAAAAACATTCACAGAAAGGGCATGAGTACACCACAACAGTACTCAGTAAGTGCCAAGCCTAACCTCGAACGGGTAGTGACGAGGAAGGTTAGGGCCCTACTGAGATTAAATGAAATATCAGGTGTGACAGTATAAGATGAAGCAGTACAATTGAAGGATAATAATAAGAATTAATACAGGATAATAAGGATAACAACAACTGAAACAGAGGCAAAAATAATCACAAGGAATACCACTCTTCACAAAGATAATAACTGGGGATCTCTTAGTATCCTGATGATCTCTTAGTACTCTCAATATATGCCAGGGATCTCTTGGTATCCCGAGGATCTCTTGGTATCCTCAATATATGCTAGGGATCTCTTGGTATCCTCAATATATGCTAGGGATCTCTTGGTATCCTCAATATATGCTAAGGATCTTTTGGTATCCCGAGGATCTCTTAGTATCCTCAATATATGTGCTGGGGATCTCTCAGTATCCCTCACCTCAGCTCAAAACATAATACGTACAGGGGATCTCCCGGGATGCCGTCCCGTAGTCCCAAAGTAAAACACACAGCAATATCGCAAAAAATACTCAATTAAACTCAATTTCGTACCAAAGTAAAATGGGTAATTCTAACCTAACATGCTTCACATAATGCAATTAAGGCAGTTTAAGCAATAAAACAATTAAGTCAATTAAACATACTTCTCTAAGCTAACAACATGCTTAAATTTCAAGTAGAATAAACAAGAAAGGAAACCACAATTAAAGCTACTTTAGTGAAAATAGGATTTTCAACAATTAGCACAAGTACGCACTCGTCACCTCACGTACAAGGCATTTCAATAACCATAATACCAATCCTAAGGGGAATTTCCCCCACACAAGGTTAGGCAAGCCACTTACCTTGAACCAGCTCAAAATCAACCCGAAACCACGTCTTTGCCACGAGTACTCAACTCCAAATGATCCAAAATCTATTCAATTCAATTGCATAATATAAATAACACTTCAAGTAATTGATTCTACAAATAAATTCTAAGCTAATACGCAAAATTATGTAAAATGACCAAAACGCCCCTCGGGACCACGTCTGGAATCGGGTAAAATTTATATTTTTAGAATCCTCATACTCTCACGAGTTCATGCATACCAAAATTATCCAAATCCAATGTCAAATTCCTAATCAAAATTTGAATTCTAGGTCTAAGAACTTTCTTTCAATTTTTTCCCAATTTTCATCTCCAATCCGAAATTAAATGATAAAACTAACAAGAGATTAGTGGAATACAACTAGAAGGGGATAAGGAATTGTTACCCAATGATCTCCTCTTCAAAAAACCCCACTGAATCTCCCTACTCCGAGCTCCAATTTGATTTTTTCAAGTTTTGAACTAAACCCTCGAAATTTCATATTTCTGCCCAGCGATTACCCCATATGAGGTCAAGGTAGCGCACCTGCGGAAGAAGGCATCGCAGGTGCGAAAATCACTTAATGGGCTGGGTCCGCTTCTGCGGTCGCTTGGCCGCATCTGTGGCACCGCATTTGCGAAAAACCCAACCGCACCTGCGGTCCTGGAGCTTTGGGCCAAATTTGCTTCTGCGGCCACCTAGCCACTTTTGCAGCGCCGCACCTACGGTCCCACACACGCAGGTGCGGTTATGACAAGTTCAGCAATTCAAATTCTTCCTAAGTCTAATTCAATTTCCATTAAGCACCCGAAACTCATCCGAGGCCCTCGGGACCTCAACCAAACATGCCAACCAATCCTAAAACATCATTCAAACTTGTTCCAACCTTCATAACGCTCAAAATAACATCAAAACACCAATTATCATCGGATTCAAGCCTAAGAACTTCAAAAACTATCAAAATACGCTTTCGATCAAAAAGTCTATCAAACCTTGTCTGAGTGACCTGAAATTTTGCACACACGTCACATTCAACACTACAGAGCTACTCCCACTTTCAGAATTCCATTTCGAGCCTCGAATCAAAATCTCACTATCGAACCGGAAACTTCAAAAATTCAACTTTCGGCATTTCAAGCCTAAATTAGCTGCGGACCTCCAAGACACAATCCGAATACGCTCCTAAATCCGAAATCACCCAACATAGCTAACAGAATCATCATAATTCCATTTCGAGTCTGTCTTCACACTGTTCCGACTACGGTCAAATTTCCAGAACTTAAGCTCTCATTTAGGGACTAACTGTCCCAAAACTCTCCGAAACTCCAAATAATTCCTACCGACAACTCACAATAGTAGTAACAAACATGGGGAAAGTAGTTAATAAGGGATCGGGGCGTTAATTCTTAAGACGACCGGCCGGGTCGTCACATTTTTCATGCTATTTAAAAAGCCACATATACGCCTATAATTGCATATATAAGCTAAGGAGATCAAATAAATCTTTTAAGACAAACACAAAGTTTGCACTATTGAGAATATGTGTATGTGTATTTATCTTTATACAAGTAGTTAGCACAGCTGTGTACAGTTGTACACATGTGTGTATACAGTTTAAATAGACCTAGATATTTTTGTACAGAGAAGACTTTACATTTCTAATATTTTTTTTATACTTTGTTTAGCTTTGTTCATTCTCTCTAATGAAAGAGAAGGTTCCAGAAATCTCTTAGCTCAACGTTTTCCTTCATCCTCCATTAGAGCTCAACTGAGGTGAGCTTTCTCTCTCCGTTTCTTCTGCTATTTTGTCATTGTATCAGAGCGAGGCTCTCAATCCTTAGCTCAATCAGTTGATTCTTCACTCAATTACATCTCTACAATAGTTTTCTGTACGAGTAGTGAAGTTTCCCCAATTTCAATTCGGTCCTTCAGAAAAAGTTTAGACGAGACGAATTTCCTTTCAAAACTGATCGATAAGTATGGCTATCGACGAAAACACGACGGATTCCACAAAGCCATTGCTAGATTCGACAAATCCTCTCTATATGCATCCATCTTAAGGTGTAGGTTCTATGCTTGTACTGGTACCTTCCGACGGATCTGGATATAGACGAAAAATGTCGGAACCAGATTTCGAAGACCCTAGCTATGATCAATGGGAACGCTGTGACGACATGGTCACGTCATGAATTCTAAATTTCATATCGAAGGATTTAGAAGATAGTCTACAATATGTTAATAATGCTCAAGAGCTTTGGCAGGAATTGGAAGATAAGTATGACCAGACAAACGAAGTAAAGTTGTATCAATTGCAGAAAGAGATAAGAGATTTGAGTCAAGTAACCCTAGACATCACTGGGTATTACACTAAGATGAAAAAGCTCTGGGAAGAGCTGAACACATTAAATGCACATGCTCAGTGGAAGTGCAACTGCATATGCGGTGCTAAAGCAAATATGTGAAAAACTTAGCAAGATAGAAGGCTAATTTAGTTCTTGATGGGACTAAATGAAGTGTATACTATGGTAAGGGGAAGCATCCTGATGATGAATTAGTTTCCCTCACTCACACAAGCCTTTTCAATTCTCATCCAAGAAGAAAAACAAAGAGAGGTTAAGCCAAATAATTAGTTTGTAATTGAATCTACTGCCCTGAGTGCAAATAGGTCAGGAGGAAACTCTTTCAGAACAAACTATAATCAATAACCAAACATTTCAGACAATGCTGGATATACAAACTACAATAAAAAGGAAACAAAATTGGAAACAATAACTATAGGGGAGGATATTCTGGAAGTAGACCCCGACCTTTTTGTGACTATTGTAAGAAACCAGGTCACACTAAGGAAAGATGCTACAAGTTACATGGTTATCCACAAGATTCAAGGTTCAACAAGGGAAAAAGAATTCCTACCAATGTACATGGATGTCAAAGTCAGAATGGGATTGAAGGTGAAGATGGAGGCAATGGCCAAGTGCATGAACATGATCGAACCATGTAGAACACTATGAAGGAACAGTATAATCAGCTGATGAGCATCCTGGAGAATTTTCATGCTGGAAATGGAGGAAATGAAATGAAAGCAGGGGCTGTGAACTTTGCAGGTATTTCAGCTTGCTCAACCTTTTTTGACTCTAGTGTTAATTGTATGAGTGTTTTAGATCAATTGTTGACTCTTGGATACTTGATTCTGGTGCATCAAATCATATGACCTATAACAAATCCATGTTGACCAATAAGAAAACACTAGTATATCCTTTCTTAGTTACATTGCCTAATGGTTATAAGGTAAAGGTGACATTAATATGAGATGTAGTCACGAGTCCTAAGTTTACCCCGAAAAGAGTCCTGTTTGTCCCTAGTTTCAAGTTCAACCTAATTTTTGTGAAATTGTTTAATAGTTCAACTTGATTACTTTATCATATTTACCAAATTTGCTTGTATCCTTCTGCAGGCCCCTTCACTAAAGAGGCCTCTGGAAATTGGTAAAAGCAAAGATGGTTTGTACCTTTACACCTCAGACTCCTGCAAGTCTAGTTCCTTGATTCATGTCAATTCACCTAGTTCATCTAATAAAGGTGACATAGTCACTCAGTTTGTTTCACATATTCCATCTAGTCTTCCTAGTAGTAATAATGTTGTTTCACACTCTATTTCACATGTTGCACCTAGTCCACACACTTCTTCTCTTGAATGTAATAAGACTGTCACAAATTCTCATATGCAATGTAAAGGAAATGCTAATTCTACATACAATGCATCTATGTCTAATAAAGATATGGTTGATCTCTTGTGGCACAATAGATTGGGACATGTACCCTTTGCCAAAATGAAAGGAATTAAATCCATACCTGTCCATTTTTCACCCAAAAAAACCTTTCATTTATCTTATATGCCCAATGGATAGACAAAACAGATTGCCCTTTTCCAGAAAGAACTATAGTCACAACCAAAATATTTAAAATCATATATGTTGATTTGTGGGGCCCTATCATGTCACAACACATGATAGGCACAAGTACTTCATCACCCTAGTAGATGACTATAGTAGGTGTACTTGGACACACCTGCTTAGCTGCAAAAGTAATGCTTTGCAGGTAGTCAAGGCCTTCACTGCTATGGTAAAGGATCAATTCAATTGCTCTACTATAGTCACAGCCCCTGCTTTGGGTTATCAGTACCCCATCATCTTTGTACAAAATCTCTAACCCCAGCAAATAATGCAATATTTCCAGGTCCTTTATTTTGAAGGTGTCATGTAAAAATGCCTTCAGTGCTTCTACTTCCTGCAAATTAGTTCTTGTTATTAGGACATCATCTACATAAACAGCCACAAACACCACTGAGGTCCCATGTTTCTTGTAGAACAGGGAATAGTCAAGTAGGGAGTGAGTGTATCCTCTGGAACAAAGTGTTGCAGTCAACTTCTCATACCATTGTTTGTTTGCTTGTTTCGGTCCATATAAGGACTTATTCAATTTGCACACTAAGCCTGGTCTTTCCACAGCAAGGCCTGGAGGTACCTCCATATACACTTTCTCATGGAGGTCCCCATAAAGGAATGCATTGTTAACATCTAGTTGAAAGATTTCCCATATTTTCTTCACTGCTGTCTCAATTAGAGCTCTAAAAGTTGTCATCTTCACTGCAGGTGAAAAAGTTTCTGTATAGTCTACCCCTACCTGCTGAGTGTATCCTTTTACTACTAGTCTTGCTTTAAATCTTTCTATGCTCCCATCTGCCATGTACTTCACCTTATAGACCCACTTATACCTTATTATTCTTTTTCCAACTGGAAGTGGCACTAAGCTCCAAGTATGGTTGGCATAAAGTGCTTCAAATCCCTGATTCATAGTTGTTTGCCATGCAGGATCAGCAACTGCCTCCTCATATAAACTAGGCTCAAATCCATGTGAAATATTTTTGATCAATTGTTGACTATCAGAGCTCAATGCATTGAGTGAAATACAATTGGCATTAGGTATTTATGCAATAAAAGAGAGTGAGGTAGTGCTTTGGTTGCTGTTAGAAGGGGAATTTACGTGGCTTGTCTGTAGCTTGGGGAGTGAATAATTATAATCTTTCAAATAGGTAGGAACTTTGACTGTTCTGGAGGGTCTCCCTGAAGTTTCATTAGGTTGTTGGATTACAGAAGTGGGACTGTTGGTTGTAGATGTTTCATTCTGATTGTTCTCAAACAAGGAATGCTGTTCAAAGTTTGAAATCAAATACCTGCAAAGTTCACAGCCCCTGCTTTGGGTTATCACCTTCAAAGTCTTGAATGCCTTTGATTTCCTACAACCCTCAAAACTCACAAAGATAAATTTAAAACAAGATTCTTGCCTCATGTTTTTGTGGGCTACCCCTTTGGGACAAAGGGTTATAATGTACTCAAACTAGTCACAAAGAGAATTCATGTATCAAGAAACGTTGTATTTCATAAAAGCATATTTTCTTTTGCTTTGCATTCTGATTCTAATAGGATCTTTCCCTCATTTCCACAAGTAAACTCAAATTTGGCACAATATTTGTTTCCTTCTCATGAGTTAGTATATGTTTCTAGTTCACCTGGTCTACATCTTCCAGCTATGTCACCAGATTCCTCATCACCAGGGTTGAGTGAACCCAATTCCCATACAATTTCAAACTTTGAACAACATTCCTTGTTTGAGAACAATCAGAATGAAACATCTACAACCAACAGTCCCACTTCTGTAATCCAACAACCTAATGAAACTTCAGGGAGAACCTCCAGAACAGTCAAAGTTCCTACCTATTTGAAAGATTATAATTATTCACTCCCCAAGCTACAGACAAGCTACCTAAATTCCCCTTCTAACAGCAACCAAAACACTACCTCACTCTCTTTTATTGCATAAATACCTAATGCCAATTGTATTTCACTCAATGCATTGAGCTCTGATAGTCAACAATTGATCAAAAATATTTCACATGGATTTGAGCCTAGTTTATATGAGGAGGCAGTTGCTGATCCTGCATGGCAAACAACTATGAATCAGGAATTTGAAGCACTTTATGCCAACCATACTTGGAGCTTAGTGCCACTTCCAGTTGGAAAAAGAATAATAAGGTATAAGTGGGTCTATAAGGTGAAGTACATGGCAGATGGGAGCATAGAAAGATTTAAAGCAAGACTAGTAGTAAAAGGATACACTCAGCAGGTAGGGGTAGACTATACAGAAACTTTTTCACCTGCAGTGAAGATGACAACTTTTAGAGCTCTAATTGAGACAGCAGTGAAGAAAATATGGGAAATCTTTCAACTAGATGTTAACAATGCATTCCTTTATGGGGACCTCCATGAGAAAGTGTATATGGAGGTACCTCCAGGCCTTGCTGTGGAAAGACCAGGCTTAGTGTGCAAATTGAATAAGTCCTTATATGGACCGAAACAAGCAAACAAACAATGGTATGAGAAGTTGACTGCAACACTTTGTTCCAGAGGATACACTCACTCCCTACTTGACTATTCCCTGTTCTACAAGAAACATGGGACCTCAGTGGTGTTTGTGGCTGTTTATGTAGATGATGTCCTAATAACAAGAACTAATTTGCAGGAAGTAGAAGCACTGAAGGCATTTTTACATGACACCTTCAAAATAAAGGACCTGGAAATATTGCATTATTTGCTGGGGTTAGAGATTTTGTACAAAGATGATGGGGTACTGATAACCCAAAGGAAGTTCACAATGGATTTACTAACAGAGTTTGAATGCACCAAGTATTCTGCCTTAGCTTCTCCACTTGATCCTTCTACTAAGGTGAGTGCAGATAAGGGGTCCCTATAACCAGATCCTTCTCACTATAGGAGACTAGTAGGAAAGCTGAATTTCTTAACCAATACAAGGCTTGACATATCATATAGTATGAAGCATTTGAGCCAAGACATGCAAAGTCCAAGGAAGCCACGCTTAAAAGCTGCATACCATGTACTAAGGTATCTCAAAGTTGATCCATACTTAGGGATCCTTCTATCCAATAACAAAGACTATGAGGTTCGAGCTTTTTGTGACTTAGACTGGGTAGCCTGTCCTGAGTCAAGGAAGTCAGTCAATGGATATGCTGTGTTGCTAGGTGACAGTCTCATTAGTTGGAAACCTATAAAACAACACACTATTTCATTATCCTCATCCGAAGCAGAATACAGATCATCCAGACAAGTCGTGGGAGAATTAGTGTGGTTACTTAGGCTGCTTGAAGAGTTAACAGTTCCCTTAATCTTACCTGTCTCAGTTTTCTGTGATAGCCAAGCAGCTCTCCATATAGCTAAGAATCATGTGTTCCATGAACGTACAAAACACATAGAAGTGGACTGATATTTTGTAAGGAATCACCTATACAAGGGCCTCATTTCATTACATCACATTTTCACACATGAGCAGCTAGCATACATATTCGCCAAGCCTTTTACAGGAGTCAAGCACTGCAATTTACTTAGCAAGTTGGCCGTGAGTTCCTCCCTTCCAACTTGGGGGGGGGGGGAGGTATTGAGAATATGTGTATGTGTATTTATCTTTGTACAAGTAGTTGGTACAACTTTGTACAGTTGTACACAGACCAAGGTGCGGGCGGATTCGGCGAACCCAGTAACTTTGGTGCATGACAAAATAGCAGAAGAAAAGAAGAGAGAAAGCTCACCTCAATTGAGCTCTAATGGAGGATGAAGGAAACAGTTGAGCTAAGAGATTTTTGGAACCTTCTCTTTCATTAGAGAGAATAAACGGAGCTAAACAAAGTACAAACAAATACTAGAAATGTAAAGTCTACTCTATACAAAAATATTGCCATAGAAAAAAAAAAAAAGAGTAGCCAAATACCAATGTTAAAAATCTCCAGGCTAGGAAAATGAGAATATGAACACAACTCTAGCTGGTGCCAATTACACTACTAATAAATTCAAAGGAAGACATATAGCAACCAACGACAGAAAGAAGATTCAGATAACGGCGACAAGAAGATGAACGCACGGTCGGTTTGTACATTCACGATTGGACCCGTGTTGTCTTCTGTTTTTTTTATTGTTATTAAGACAAAAATACAATGTAGAGATGAACAAATTAAATTCACAAATATTAAGCGTGTGTGGAATGAAAGATTCTGGCACCGACTACTTCAAGATTTGTCTATTATTGGGCATGCAATATATATATGTGATATGTCAATCTATTTTAATGACATGAGACTCACTTTGTGCCCCGCAGTCATCGCGCTGAGTTTCCTCGCGCATGCTTTTCTAAGTCTGGCTGCTAGCTAGTGGCTACATTTGGAAGTATATTATATTTGTTTAGTCAAATAACATAAGTGCTATCATAGTGGAAGATTTCATGTTCAGATTTCTCAGTTACTATACATATTAAGATTATTGTCCAATCCATACTAGCTAGCTAGTCCATCAATCAAACTCACTTTGTCGCCCCAAAAGAAAAGGCAAAGAATTTAGGATGTTGGTCTTTTCTGTTCATAGGAGGGGTTGTGTCGTGGTACGCTCATGCGAGGGAGGTTGAGTCAAAAAAATAACATTAGTACTATATAAAATAATATTTCTGTCTTTCAATATCTCATGTGTGAAAGCGTTTTTTAAAACTAACCTTATCCAACTTGGAAATTACTCACAAATCAACTGTCAAGCATCGACATTAGATTTCTTTAGTCATACGAATTTGAAAGTTATTGGAACCTATAAGTTGGTGATATATCATACGTTTGCATGCATCATTGTGATGTCCCTTTGATTAATTTAATATAGAGTTAACTTAAAGTTTTTTTCACACTACCAAATCATTTAAAAGATAATTATTGCTATTCCATAATAACTGGAAGAGATAATCTGAAAATACATTATGATATTATTATCAATAGTTTTTATTTATACTATCAAAGAATATTAAATTAAATTATTATAATATTTTAAAATTATCTTTAACACCAAATCGTAATAGAGTAGCACTCTTTCCAGGTCAGCTGGGCAACATGCGATAGCCATAGAGAGGGTCAAGGACTGCTCCCAAGCATAGTCGATTCCTTTGACTGCACTTGGTGCCCTCAACTATATATCCAATTAATTTGATACAAAATAAAACCATTGGATAAATAGGACAAATGGGATAGTACGTAAATGAGAATTGTACAACATGTGTACATTAGCAGGAAATGTTACTAAACTGAGATGCACATATAGGGTTTCAAATACATTCGTTATTTTTGCTACATACATATATTTGTAAGAAATTTGAGATTTCCATGGTTTTGAACCTACCCCCTCCCCAAATTATATGGTGTTAACATAATACTCCTTTTATGTAACAATAATGAGTATCAAAAGTAGGGTGAAATTTAAGCAACCTGATCAATCAAAAGATTCCTGGAATAAAAATAAAATAACTACACCATCCAATTGGAAAGTGAAAGATGGTCCCAACCTAAACCACATCCATTCTTTTTAAGATTCGTAGAGCCAACACAAGTTCAAATTTAAACAGACATGCATCACGTAGTAGCATGATGACATGATCATCAGTGGATAACTCTGATGGTACTTACCAGATGCGGATAAGGATTTAAATTTAGTTAGTTTAATTTTATACTAAACTTATTGTACTATTAAATTATAAGTTTATATATATATATATATATATATATATATATATATATATATATATATATATATATATATTTAAAGTTTTCAGATAAATCCATATTTGACAAAAAGCTACATCCACCTCTGGTCCTTACCATAATATCATAAATACAGATTGGCCCAACTTCCATGCACTTAATTCCAAGTCATGACAAGCTTGCAGTATGATTCTTGACGATATATTCTCTCTATATAGCTTTTCCTTTTCATTCTCTTTAGTCTTTACCCTTGCCTACCATGCAACGACAATCTTGCACGAGAAGAAAGTTTGAGGAAATGATTTCATTTTAAAGTTACATCAGATCTACAACTTTTGGGACTACATTGCTATTTATGGATATGGTTTTGAAACTCAACATTGGAAGTAACCGATCATGACATTATGAAAAGAGTACAGCTCGTGGAATTACTTCATTATCAAGATTTTCCAGAATGCATGTGATAATTGTAATTAAATCCTTTTAGTTTTATTACCGAAAAACTGTTTTAAACGGAATAATTAAGGAGCGTCATGATTCATGTAATATTCTTGCTTTAGGGAAATTCTGGAAGCGGGATTAACAAGTAATTCAAGAAAAAGTTTGATTATTTTCCAATCCAGCCTTGCTGTAGAGGAAGCAATAAAAAAATAAAAATTGAATGAGGGTTTATAGCTAACACAGTATTTTCCAAACTTAAACAACAAAGAGTATTTACAATAAAACATTTGAGCCTATAAATCCATGCATGTTATTGTTCTTAAACTTCTTCACATATGATAGAGGGCTGATTATAACATTTGAATTTTATCGATTCGATTCGAGATTATGTTCTAACCCGATGATTTATTGGTTCAAAATGAATAATTTTACTTATTTAGTAAAATGTTTAACACATGTACAAAGTCTGAGCTAAATTTAATAGATTCGAATAATGAACTCGATCGTAACTCAGCCTTTGCATTCTCACCTCTTGACATATGATACGTTACAGCTCACGAGTCAGTTGATGTGATATAGCTAATATGTTTGTTAAATTGAACATCGTTCTAAATTTCTTTTTGTTCCTTCTAAGTCACTGTTGCTACACAACATCTCTCTCGCGGATCAGCATGCCGTAGTAAATATGTGCTCCAATTGTCGTTTTTTTTTTGGGTCATCAAATTAAAGGAGATGTTTTTTCATTAAGTAGGTAAAGAGATACAGGTAGTGGGGTGTGCAGATTGCACTCGAGTTACATAGTTGCTAATACAAGGATTGTGATCAACACCCAGTACGGATGCATTACAATTGTTAGAGTAACATCACATTAATCTGCAAAATGGGTTTACATGATTTTATATATTTCATTTTTTTGATTGATTTGGCTATTTACTCCCTTATCATCAAACTAGAAACAAAAGTCGATCTTAGTGATCTCTAATGAACATGAACAATTACAAATAAAAAGTACCTTCGCTATGACCTTAAAATGATTGACTGCATTCAATATAAAAGAGAAAAAAATATTATCCCCTATTGATCAACTACCTATCATTTTGCTGCTGGCATTAGATAAATTAAAGCACATATATAGAGTCAGAAAATTAATTTTAGGTCTTCTTTTTCATCTCCAATTACTAATCACCACAAATTTCTTTTGTGATAACAAACCAGACATTTAGGGGTCCTGCGTAAATCCAATCTTCTGTAATTTTAAGTGCACCAAAAATCAACATTAAGTATTTATTAACTTCTTTGTTTCTTCTCGTTCTTACACCCCGAAGGAAACAAAAACAAGAAGATTAATAGTGGTGTCTGAAACCAACAACTTTTGATTGGTTAACTCACTAAATGAGAAATGAACGCCTTATGATTAATGGTACGTAAAAACATGAAATCATTATGTTTAAGAAAAACTGTCAGATCTATGTCCAATTTCTATAAAAACTTTCTTTTGAGCATCTTCATGATTATATCATTTGTACTTGCCAACTTTGTTAAATATTCTAGGCGTATCTCACACGTTAACTAAAGATATATAGCTAAAACTTTTGATATTTGTTTCTTTTACCTCTGGTATTAGGACTTTAGCGGATTTTACGATCGATGCTGGATTTTCTTTAGCTTTTCCCTCCTCGATTTTCAAACAGAAATTTGATCGCAAAAGTAAGAGAACCCTACTTTGGAAATACTCGATTATGGTATTCTTTTTATTTAATTTACAAAAAAAATAAAATAAAGGGAGAAAGTAATGATGGATTTGGTCCTGTCCAAAAGCGGAGGAATTGAAGGATAAAATACTAACATGTGATGAACTGATCTTTCCTACAAGTTGAGGAAAAAGATGAGTGTTCTCTCTTTTTGTTCTTTGGGTAAAGAAAGAACGAAAGAAAGTAACATGGAAAATTTCTTTTTATTAAATGGAAAAGATGAAATTATTATTGCCATAGCTTTTCAAACGACTTTCTTGTCAATTTTGAGGTTCGAACATCAGGCTAAAGGGTGAAAGGCGTTACGAACCATTTAATTTATCTTTTTGAAAAGCACAAAGGATATAATATCCTTATCACCATGTTACTTTTGATCGTTTTTTAGTAAAATCTTACCTTGTATCATAGTCGCTAAATTTCATTTATATATGAAGGTGTCGATTATTAATTGGATTTTTGAGTAACGTGGTACAACTCTAGTCATGGAATTAATCCATATAATAAGGGTACTTAACTGACGTCCATAGTTTCCGTTTTCTTCCGACGACCCCTTTACCTTGCGAGTTTAAGTTACATACACTATCAGAGTACTCTAGAGTTTTTTAAACTATCAAGTCGCCAAAAAGAAAATGAGAAAATGGTGTAATAAAATTAACTTAAACTCTTATTTTGCATAGTTTTTTTTTCTTTAAGCAAGGGAATTGCAATTTTTTAGTTAATGCATGTTTTCTTTTTATTTAAATTCTACGTGACTCGTACGTGTAAGATTCAAAATCATGCATTCTTGTTAGAGAAGGTCTCATGGATGAACCTTATTATTGCTTTCAAATGGAAGGTTTCTAGTATCCAATTTAAGTTTTAAACTACGCTTGGTAAGCATTTCCAAGACTGTCTATAAGAAGGATTATTCCCAGCACACAAGATTTCAACCTTTACTGCTTAAACCCCAATGAGAATGAGTACGTAGATAAACAATTTCTATCTACAAGTCTTTCCAATTATAGAGACTTGTTACTACAAATTGCTCACAGACAATTAGGTTAACAACTTTAACGAGGACAGAAGCTAGTGTGAAGGTTATAATATATGGGTACTTCAGTTCCAATTTTATATTCTTTTTAAAAAAATTCAGTAACCAAATTCATAAATTATTAGCAACCGTAATTAGACTGCCCATGGTCAGCGGACGAGACACGTCATAGGGGAATTTATGCCTTGCTTGTGAGAGTCGAAGAAGAGAGGGGTCCATGCTGTCCTTACTTGGGCCCCAGTTAAAACCGGGTCCACAAATTTGAGTGTCATTTCGGTTTTCAAGCCCATTTTTGCCTTCCCTCTCTCTTTATCGAGTACCCAAATATTCTCAACAATCTGTCACGTCAGATGTATCCTTCTTCTCTTCCCAAATCCGAAGTTTGGCAAAATCGTAGCCGTCCAATTCTCGATGCAGTCAAGTGTGGGCCCTATTCATCATCAGACAGTGGGAGGACAGTACTTGGGCCCACATAAGTTGTCACCGACGGTACTTGGGCCCTACGTGTATATGCCTTTTGTTTCCTTCATATTCACGATCTCAGCCCCCATTTTTTTCAGCTTCCATAAATCTCATTGTATCTTCTTTCTCACTATCTCAGATACAAATATAACTACATAAACAAGAAGCAGGCTAAATATTGCGTCAGAAAGTTTTTTCCTTTTGGATCAAGTTGAAAAGAGTGTCACATTTACAAATGGGGATTACTTCTTTGCAAGTTTGCATGGATTCATCCAACTGGCTACAGGTTTGTATATTCTTACAATTTTCCTTTATTTTATTTCTACCTATTGTTACCAGCACATGTAATTTTCACATGAATAGCTAGTCTTGTAGCCATGCATGTTTTTTCAAAGATTAGCAATGTGAAAAATGGCCATGGATATATTCTCAGTCATACAATGTTTGGAACTTAAATAGCTAAAAACTGAACTTTTTAAGTGTATCGTATCTCTTTCTTGCATTGGTAAAATAAAACAAATGTTGTAACTTAAATAAATCCGTTTGAGGGAATAGTATGATAAATGCTGACATTGCATAAATATTTAATAAGACAAGGAATATCTGGAGAAATATACGTGAATTATTCAGATATAAATTCTCTGACAAGTTTCCCATGACAGGACACAGTTCACGAAGAAACTGAACTGGATTCTTCTTCTTCACCATCTGGTGACATTTTCACATGCTCAAGGCCTTTAATAGAAAGAAAGCTAAGACCCCAACATGACCAACCTCTCAAATGCCCTAGGTGTGATTCAACACACACCAAATTCTGTTACTACAACAATTACAGCCTTACTCAGCCTAGGTACTTTTGCAAATCATGTCGAAGGTACTGGACTAAAGGAGGTACTCTAAGAAATATTCCTGTTGGAGGTGGATGTAGAAAGAACAAGAAAGTTTCTTCCAAGAAATTGTCTAATGAAAATGCTACTAATTACCAAAATCCTGGATCATCCTCATCTTCTATTTCTAATTTCCCAGAAATGGCATTTTCCCACTTCACCAACTTTATGGGAAATAATAATCCTAGTAACTTTATGCTTGAAAATCCTGCACCTATTGATTTTATGGAGAGCAAGTATGAAACTTTGGTGGGGAGTTCAAGAAATCAAGATTTTCTTGTGAATGTTGATCAGCTAGGCATGATTAATGGATATGGTGACATTAATGGAATTGCACCAAATTTTCATGCAGGGCTATGTTCTACATTTGGATTGCCTATGGAGGGGAACATCATGAATTATGATGGGCAAAATGCAATTGATGTGAAGCCAAATCCTAAGGTTTTGTCACTTGAATGGCATGATCAAGGCTGCTCTAATTCTGGGAATAAAGAATCTTTTGGCTACTTTAATGGAGGACTAGGGTCTTGGACTGGCTTAATGAATAATGGTTATGGATCATCTGGGACGAACCCTTTGGTTTAAACTTTAAACTAAATGAGTAAGACTTACAGTCTAGTCTAGTGGTATTGATGGAATGGATTTACGTCTCAAGTGAGATTAATTAATAGATGTTGGTTCAATTTTCCTTAGTCTAAACTAAGTCAATTTCACTTTAGCAACCACTTTCTATTAATCTCATGTTATATGATGAGTGGTTGAGATTATCTTAGGCATAATTAAGGAATTATTAGGCCTGAATTATCCCCTACTTTTACCTAAATTCCTCTGATGGAATGGTCTACTGGTTTTGTACTTATCGTTTCTTTTGTGAAGAATTTTGCCCTAGTTTAATTAACATGTTGAGTGTGAATGGAGATTGTAGAAGCTGTTCGTATTCACAAGTCTTTGGCATTCCAATTTGTCATTTTCCAAATCTTGGTCAGCTAGCAGTATATATTAGTAATGCTTGTCTCGAGGAATTCAAAGTTGTGGGCTTGTTGGATTTGATCAGATATCGAGGAAGATATTGTAATAGAAATATTGTTCTCCCCAATATAGCAGTCTATTGTCTTTAGTCAACAAATGTGTTTAGTACTTGGATACGGAAGAATGTACTACTAGCAATTAGTAGAATTTTTATGTGCTGACGTCTCTTTGTTTGGTGAACCAATTAGGGGCCCTCATTTTGAATTTTGAAAAATCTTGTTTTGTAGTATATATAGTATACTAGTATAGTATATAATATATATATATATATATATATATATATATATATATATATATATATATATATATATAATCTATCGATATGGATTTAGGACTTTAGACTTTGAAGTAGTAATCTTGTAACTGTAAAAGCCAGTTTACAAAAAAGGAAATAGTAATCTAGTCGATATGGATTTATGTTATTGCAAAATAAAAAACAAATTCAACAAGTTTTCTGAAAAGCTATTGCAAATATTTTTTTTGCAATTATTATTGGTTGAAAAGGTCTTGATATGGAATTTTCTGAGGATACTTTTCGGTAACACTAAGGGTATATTTGAAAAGTCATCTGGTAATTGGAATTGGTGTAATTAATAGGGTAGTAATTACACAGCTTAGTAATTACAAAATATAATAATTACGATGACTTATTTGTCTATAATAGCGTAATTACAAGCGTGCTGTTTGGTTGCACAAGTGTAATTACACAGTTAAATTAAATTTTAAATGAAATAATTATCAAAATTTAAAAGTTAATATAATAAATACCTATAAATAATTTTTTTATAAGTATAGATGATATTAGGTTTATTCAAGATGCATATTTTTTCTTGAATATGCATTAATTAGTAATCATATATTTATAGTTAATATTGTAAAAATAATTAATATATATATTTTCTAAATTAATGGAGTAATATTTAGTTTAGTTAATTATAAAAACTAAAAACATACATTTTATAAAAACATCATGGAATGCATGTTTGATAAAATAAATTAATATTTATAAATATAATATCATAATATTATTCAAAATTTTGATCACTCGTTTTGAAAGTAAATTATGTGTTCCGAGGCCTTAAAACCTCTTTTTCTCTCATCTCGATTTGCGTGCGCAGTCCGGGCGCATTTACGAAAAGCTTTTGTTAAATCTAAGTAAAATAAGGAAATTGGCCTTTAAAATTTATTAAAGTTGACTTTGGTCAACATTCTTGGTAAACGAACCCGGACCCGTGATCCGGCGGTCTCGTAGGGTCCGTAGTAAAATTTGGGACTTGACGTATGCCCGGAATCGAATTTCGAGGTACCAAGCCCGAGAAATTTTTTTTTTAAAAGAAAATTATTTGCTGGAAAATATAAAGGCTTTTAGAAGAGGATTTATGTAATTTCTTGATGGTATCGGGCTCGTATCTTGGTTCCGAAGTCCGGTACAAGTTTAAAATAATAATTAAGTTGAATATGTGAAATTTGATAAATATCGGAATTGATTTGGTATAAAACGAACCTATAGTTGAGAAAATATTAATTTCAATGTTTTTGAGTGATTTCATGAATTTGAGGTTTAATTCATAGTTGTTGATGCTATTTTGATGATTTGATCGCATGAGCAAGTCTGTATGATATTTTTGGACTTGCGTGCATGTTTGGTTTGGAGCCCCGAGGGCTCGGGTGAGTTTTGGATAGGCTACGGGGTGAAATTGGACATAGAAAAACTGCTGGTGTGTTGCAGGTCTGCACGCTTCGCAATTGCGAAGCCTGGCTCGCAAATGCGAGCTTGCAATTTTGAAGAATTATCACAATTGTGAAGATGGGCTGGGCAGGGGACCTTCACATTTGCGAAGCTCAATGTTGCAAATGCGACTTCAACAGGGACCGCAATTGTGAATAGTAGTTCGCATTTGCGAAGAAAGCAGAACTGGCCTACCTTCGCATTTGAGATGCCTGGGCCGCATTTGCGAGTTCGCATTTGCGAACCTGGCATCGCAAATGCGATATCTGCACCAGTGCAAATTATAACTTAGACGAAATTTCTTCATTTTTGAAACTCTCTCAAACCTTAAGCTCTCTTGGGCGATTTTCCAAAGAAAAGATCTTCTCCAAATCATTAGTAAGTCATTTCTAACTTATTTTCTTCAATCTATAACATTTTTTACATGATTTCAATTTAAAATCCAGGGTTTTTCATGGGAAATTGGGTGATTTTGAGTAGAACTTAGGATTTTCAAATTTTGGGGATTTGGACCTCGATTTGAGGTCCGATTTCAAAATAAATTATATATTTGAGTTCGTGGGTGAATGGTTAATCGGGTTTTGGTTCGAACCTCAGGTTTTGACCAAGTGGGCCGGGGTCGATTTTTGACTTTTTGGAAAAAATATTTGAAAACCAATTTTCATGTATTAGAATTGATTTATTTAGCATTTATTAATGTTATTAAGTAAATTGTGACTAGATACAAGCGGGTTGGTGGTGGAATCAAGAGGTAAAGTAGTAGTTGAGGCTTGATTGTGTTCGTGGCATTGAGGTAAGTTTTTGGTCTAACCTTAGCTTGAGGGGATAAGAGTTGTAGTCTTATTTGCTATGTGTTAATTGTTGAGTACGACGTATAGGTGTGGTGACGAGTATCTATACATTGGTGTCAAGCATGCTCGTGAGTCTTATACTATGATTGTTGTGACTCCTTTATGTATTTTCTATGCTTAATATGATGATTTCTAATATTGAACAAAGCTTATGGAAGTATTCTTGGTAATTGAACATTATAGAGCATTGGCTCAAGTTGAGAATTGTGTTGTGAAGTGATTGTGGAAAAGAGAAGAGGTTTATGATATTGTTTCCTTGCCGGGATGTTATTGCTTATGATATTGTTTCCCTTGCCAGGATGTTATTGCTTATGATATTGTTTCCCTTGCCGGGATATTATTGTTATACTATTGTTCCCTTGCCGGGATTCTATTGTGATTTTATTGATTTCCTTTCCCGAATTGCTTTGTGATTATTTCTTGGGTAAGGAAGAGTGTAAGAGCATGAAGGGTGATGTCGTGCATGATATTTGTGAGTGAGTGTTAATGCACGAAGGGTGATGCTGTGCCGATATTGTAATTGTAAAAGCACGAAGGGTGAAACCGTGTCGTGATATGAGTGATAATGCATGAAGGATAATGTCGTTCCATGATTATGTGAGGTAAAAGCACGAAGGGTGATGTCGTGCCGAATCTATTAATTTTATGGTGAGGACGAGAGTAAAAGCACGAAGGGTGATGTCGTGCACTTGTTACTGTTTTCCTTATTCTTGCTCACAAGTGATTTATGGTGTTCTTGGTGCTCTCTATTGAATTTCTGTTAGTGCTTGTTATCCCTTGCAGCATGTTCCTCCTTCCCATCTTTAACTGCTAGTTTCTGTTGTTATTTTTTACTGTATATGATATAACTGCACATGTTTATTTAGTAGTCTTGTCCTAGCCTCGTCACTACTTCGCCGAGGTTAGGCTCGATACTTACCAGCACATGTAGTCGGTTGTGTTGATACTACACTCTGCTCTGTGTGGAGATCCCGGTGCTGGAGCATTTGGACCATAGAGAGGTTGCTGCCTCCAGTCCAGCGGAGACCCAAGGTAGTCCTGCAGGCGTCCGTTGGCCATGGCATCCCCTTCTATCTTTTCCATTCTATTTTTATGCATTTCAGAGACAGATTTATATTATCCATTCAAACCACTATTTGTAGTATTCGTAGATAGTTCGTGACATTGTGACATCAATTCTGGGTAGAGTTGTATTTTTGGATTTTTGTACTAGTATTTGGTTAAACTATTAGATTTTGTCTTCCGCATTTCTGTTTATTATTATTACTGTGAGCACGTGATTTTTGCCCTATATGAATTTCTCCCATAAATTCAAAAGAAAATAACTTTTTTTCATTATTTGCAATTTTTGTGGATTTCGTGGCATTTTCTGATAATTGTTTGCATTTGTCTATGCATTTTTATTTTTTGTTTAATTAATGAAAAATTCAAAAATATGCTGCATTTGCATTTAGGATCTAATTTTGCATTCTTTAATTAATTAGAAATTTAGTGTTTTATAAAAATGGAAAAATCACAAAAAATAACTTATTTTTGCATTTTTAATTTTTTTTAGTTTCGAATTTTGGTAGTTTTTCTTTAATTTGGTATTTAATTAGTTGTGGTAATTATTATTTAGAGTTAATTAATATAATTTGATATAATAATTTGATTAGGAATTAATTTAGGTTTTATTTTTAATTTTAATTTAAAAGAAATTAGAAGAAAAAAAATGATGAAAAATGAAAATGAAAAGGAAAAGGGAATAAGAATGAATTCAGTTCTGGGCCAAGTTTATACCAGCCCAAGTCGTTCCCCATACCCGGTCAATTCGGCCCAGAACCCGCCCCTAATACCCGGTCCACCCCCCCCCCAAACCTAAACGACGTCGTTCCGTGAAAGAAAAATCTGAGCCGTTGATATCTTTTAATCTAACGGATCAGAACTGGTTTCCCGTATATACATATATGTCTGAATCTCGCACCCCCCCCCCCCCCGCCTCACCTCTCTCATTCTTCTCTTCAGAGACAACTCAAGCAAAACCCTAGCGTCGCCCCTAAAATTCTCCACTCACCGGTGGCGGCGCCCGTCCCAATCGACCCCAAATCAATACCACATAACCACCATACTCCCCTCACACCTAATCCACCGTTGGTTTCACTCGAATCTGTCCAATGCTCCTCGAATCTTAAATCCGAGTTCGAGCTCTAAAAGTTCAAAACCAATTCCTGTTGAATTTGGTGGCATGCATCGACTCAAGCCTTTTTTTTCATGATTAAAAGGTTGATTCATTACAAAACTGATTTCGCTTGTTCTTAATAAAGAACAAGTGATTAGCATCAGTTTCGTGTGAATCAGGGCATCAAGTGTAACTTTGAGTTCGATCGGTGAGTTTATATCTATCTTTGTGTCCATTTGTGGTTTTAGTTCACTTTTCATCCTTCTTCTTTTCTTCTCCTTTTCTCTGGTTGAAAACTTAACCAATTTTCTGATGTTTGAATTGTTCTGTTCCCTCCGAGTATCTCCTTTTTTATGTTAGCCGCATTAGTGTAATTAGGTTATTCTGATTTAATAATTTAGTTGATTCCTTGCCTATTTTTGTTAGTTAATCAGTTAATTAGTTCAGGTTTTAGAAATCATTTGTGTTTTCTTTTGGTTTCTGATTTGGTTGAGTTTATTTAGCTGTTTGGGCTTTGGGTCTGACCCATTTGCAAAAGAAGGGCAACCCGTTCAACTAGTTAAACCATTGGGTCAACTTGACTCATAACCCATTTGAGTTCCTGGGGGTAATTAACAGAGTTTTCAGGGGTAATTTGGGGAAATAGGGGTAGGGAATCTATTGGTAACTGCCTAGGAAGTTTCGTAGAAGCAGAAAAAGAGCCTTACTTGGCAGACAAGTCACTAAATAAGGGACTAAGTAGCAAAACCAAAAATGGGAAAAGGGCAAAATTGAAAGAATTGAAATCTGATGGTTGCCCTATGGCCTTGCCTATAAAGGCATATCATTCTTGCCTTTCAAGGCAAGAATAAAAAAAGATCCAAGAGACTTGAAAGAGATAAAAATTCTAAAAAAACAAATATGGCTGAGAATTCTGAAACTGCACTGATTTCCAGCGTATTTCTTTGATAAAACTTATCAAATTCTGTATCAACTGGGGATTTCTGATCTTCTTTATTAATTAAAATCTCTGAAAGTTTCACATCTTGCACCTGGGTTGGGAGATGGTTTATTTTTGTTTTTTTTCTGGGTTCAAGCTGTTGTGAGGTCATTGTTGCATTGCTACTGCTGTGCTTTTTGTTCTGCTGTTATCTACTGTTTCTTCACCTCTTTTTCCCTTCCAATTGCTATAGAATACATGCGCTGAGTTCTGAACATGTTTTACATTTGGTTTAAGGATTGTTAGCACTCGTCCAAATCCAGAATTTCCTTGAATGATAATTGGCTTCAAGTATATTTGTTGAATCATGTTTTGGGCCATCATCATTGGCCCAATTACAATTGCCCTTCGTTTCATAACTAGGCTGCTCAGCTGGGCTTCCCTTTGAGCCCAGTTACCTCTCACGCAGAATCAGTAGTAAGGGGCAACTACAATTGGGTTTCGGCCGGGCCAAGCTTTGGGTTAGAGATAGTGCAGTTTCTGTGTTTTTTTGTTTCTTGTTGATTAAGCGGATTAAGTTCAAACCTTAGGTTAAAGTAATTATAACCCTTTTCAGTATTCTCCTCAGGTTTAATTAGGCTCTTTGTCAACAGTTGATGTGTGCCATACTTAGCAAATATAGTTAGGGCCCTTAAGAGTTCAATCTTGAATTTCCCTTAAAATTGAATTTGAGGCGTGCTGTGACCAACAAAAACCTTTAAATGCACGGCCTTCATTTAATTAACGGGTTTGTTTTCTTTCGAGGTGTGCCATTAGCAAACTTTCCATGGCCCCCGCAAACTTAAAAATGCGTAGTTGCTTTAGGCGCATATTTTAATAATATTACCTTCCTAAATTCAGGTATGCATTTCATGTGACCCAAATCAAATCTTAGCAACGTTAAATAAAATGTGTCTCAGACTGCGGGTGCATTTCATGTGGCGTGGTCCAAAGACGTGTTTCAGATGACGTTGAAATCTTCCATAAAATAATTAAAAGTGGTTTAAAGTTTAAAATGGCATCATAGGGTAAAACATGTTTCTAAAATCAGATAATTAAGCCGAATATAATAGTTAAGCGACCGTGCTAGAACCACGGAACTCAGGAATGCCTAACACCTTCTCCCAGGTTAACAGAATTCCTTACTCGGATTTCTGGTTCGCGGACTGTTAAACATAGTCAATCCTTTCCTCGATTCGAGATTTGAACCGGTGACTTGGGATACCATAAAATTATCCCAAGTGGCGACTCTGAATCTTTAAATGAAATAATCCCGTTTCGATTGTCCTTTAATTGGAAAAACTCCCTCATCTACCCTCTCGGGGGTGTAGGTAAAAAGGAGGTGTGACAGCTCTGGCGACTATGCTGGGGACCGAACCCAGAATCTCGGGTTCAGGGTTCAAGATTTCGAGCTTAGAATAATTGTTATAGTTGGCTTTATCCATTATCTGATTTTGTTACATGATTTGGGCCTAATGTGCTAATTGATTGCTTTTACCGCTTTGATATTCCGTGAATTGTATATAAACTGTTGCGAAATCCCTCTTCTCTCCGGGTCTTCTAAATCATGAAGAAGTGTGCACTTCGTGTGACTTATTTTCTGTTAGAGCCATATTCCAAATTTAGAACGAGGTTCGGACAAGTTGCAAAGCCGGTGAAGCTTCTGTATTTCCGGTACACTGCCCCCCTCGACTCGAGCTATCCGCTCGGGCAAGCCAGGTCTAGAACAATAAACCCCAGGATTTAAACCTAGAAAAACACAGCTTCATGCCGGATCCCTAGTAGGAACGCTTGTTTTCATCATGTGCACTTGACTTAGGGGACTCAACACAGGGGTTGGGTCCGTCTAGGACAGGTGTACCCAAAATAACAAACCATCTTGATGCATCTTATGTGCTACATGTTGCATTTCTTCAAGGGTAAAAGGGTCATTTGGCGGTGTAAGCACGTGATTTTTGCTTCACTGACAATCGCTCCAAAAGAAAACAAAAATAGTGACAAATGACTCCGCTGTACAATTTTTCGATTTTTCGTGGCATGTGCTGTTAGTCATTTGTGGTTCGGTCCATGTTGCATTTGATCTTATCAATCAAAATACAAAGTATGTCTGTCATGGTAATCAAACCGTAATTCGGTCATTGAAAGAAAATTCAAAATATATATATATATGCATCGTTCGTTCTAGGTTGTGATTTAACTTGCTTAAATATTCTTGTGATAATTGTGTTAAAATGTTACATTGTTGTTTGTGTTAATTTCATTGTTTTTTATTATTATTTCATTTTGGTTTTAAAATTAGAAAAAAACAAAAAAAAAACAAAAGAAAGAGTGAATGAAAATCAGTTTGGGCCCAAGAAATGTAACAAGAAAGGCCCAAAACCGGCACACCAGTCCAGTCCAAGTCCGGCCTGCCCAAGTACGGACCCAAACGACGTCGTTTTAGGGACAGTTAATCTGAGCCATTCATCTACATTGATCCGATGGCCCTTATTGGCCCTCATGACCCGACCCATTCCCATTTTAACTGACCCCCTACTTAACCAAACGGCACCGTATTGTTAAGCTTCCCCAATCCTGACCATCAATTGTAATCAATCCAACGGCCAGGATTGAATCACCCTCCCCATATATAAACCTAACCTAACACCCCACGCCCCCTATCCGAACCCCCCGCCCCTTCACTCATCGTCCTCACCAAAACACTGAAACCCCCCAAACCCTAGCAGCCGCCCTGATTTCCCTTTCACCAGAACCCGGCGGCATGAACGCCGATGACCCCCTCCTGAACACCCTAGGACCACCTCACTCTCCTGAACATAGATCTGTTACCCCCTAGCCTCGAATCACCTTCCTTCGTCTCGAATCTTCATTTGAAGATTCGAGTCGAACTCTGACCAATGCCAAACCTCACCATCTTCATACCAGACACTCCCCCGACCCCCCTCGTGACCAAACCAGGCTTGGTTTGGTCCGAATCTACCCACAACTCTTATAATCTCAAATCTGAGAATCCAAAACCTAGAACATGAATAGCCTTGGAAATCGGCCGGTCTTAACAGGGTTTGAGGTCTAATAGACCTTAATCAAGGTGTTCTCGTGTGAGAACACCCTGATTAAAGTTTGTTCGGCCTCAAGGGTTCAAAGTTGAGTCAGATTTGGGTCAATTGGGTTTGGACATTTTTTTCGGTAAGTTTTTCTTGTCCTTTTCGTTTTATTCAACTGCTAATTAAGTTGTCAGCATGTTTCTTTGTGTTTGTTTGTTATTTTTGTTATTTTTCATTCGGATTTCTTCCATCTCTGTCAAAGACCTTTTATTTGGTCGGTTTGATTTTCTGTGTGTTCTGAATGTATTCTGTGGTATACATGATCGTCAATTAGATTAGTCGTCAAATGAGTTAATTCATATAGGTTCCCAGTGATTGAACAAAGTTGTCTGAAGTCATTCAGGACTCTGTACGTGTTGTTTATATGAACGATTGATTGTTATGTGTTACGATTAATATAGTCGAGTCGATATATGTCGTCAATTAGTTTCAGTCATTAATGGTAACAACTTGATTCGTGTTGTTTATTTCTGCTGTGATCGTATTTGAATCCCATTAGGAACTGAATTGTATTGCCTATTGATTTTGTTCAATTTGAATTAAAGAACATCTAGGGGGAAGGTTATAATGGCAGTTCAGACTTTGATTTTAAATATGATGCCATGTTTATTTGGTTTAGATCGTGGGCAGCATGTGTATGGTTAGCTTTAAGGAATTAAAATAATTGGACAGCATGTGCTGTCAGATTATATTCCTGCTGCCTATACTTTAGTTAAATAAACAAGAGATTAGGACACTTTAACAACAAAAAGAGAGAGGGGCTGTCAGGGATTTCATGGGAGTTTTTGTTATTTAAAATAAGTGAGTGGAAAAACAACAGGGAGGGGGAATTTTGAGTTGTCAAACAGACTGTAAAGTGTTAAGGTTAGGCTATAAAAGAAGCAGACCTTCCATTAGAAGGGGGGGGTTCATTTTTTTGAGTCTTAAGAGATTCTGTGAGTAAGAAAACTGAAAAAGGAAAAACAGAAATAAATTTCAGAACACTGTGAATGAGTATTGTCTAAAAGAAACTGTGTAAGAGTCCAAGTTGATCAGGCTGTCTTTGTGGTTTTGCTTTTGGTCGTTTGCCAAGCTTTTTGTGGTCATTGGATTTCTGTTGCTGTTACATCCGATATCTTGGGCTTCTTGCTGTCTTTCTGCTCTTTTTCTGGGATTTGTCTGTCTGATGCTCAATCACCTGTGGGCTACATAGTTGTTGCTGGTTGTGTTGCTGTGTTGTTGCTATCTGTTGTTACTGTTGGTTGCTTGCTGCTGATACTCTTTCTCTTCCTTTTCTTATTGTGCAAACATCCAGGTACACGACTAATACTGTCAATGTAACTTGAAGTTGAGTATGAATGCAAAAAGAGAAGAATTGAAGATTGTTTACTTTAAGCATAGAATGTTATATTGAATATCATGTAGTGCATAATAGTTTACATTTTGTTTGGATACTGAAGGTAACTTGCACGCCTAGTAGATATCAATGTATGAGGATTGAATGTTAGTTGTATATGTATGCTGTTAGATAAATATTCCCAATGCAGTAGGTTGTATCCCAGACTTAGGTTTAGATTGTGTAACATACTCTTTTATGTAGGCCAAGCATGTAAACTATCCACTACTAGTATAGTTCTTTCCCTTCTGATAAATTGGCTTATATAACTCTTTAAACCATACTTTAAGACAAAGAACACAGAGCTTGCAATCTCAACCTCACGAAGGTTGAGCCCAAGTCGAGCAAATCAAGCAGGCTCCCAGCGAAAAATAGTGGCCTAGGCCCAACCGCTACTGCTTGGTTTGGGGTTTGGGCCCTTAATATTCGTTTGGCTGATTGTGTACGTGGTCGTGCTTCTGATTTTGCGCAAGCACTCGGAATTCTATTATAGATAACTTGCAAGCATGTAATTAACTAGGACTGTCTCTGTTTTCAATTAGTAGAGACAAACGCGACAAGAAACGTAGTTGCTATAGGATATCCTTTTAAAATAAGGACGAGATGAGCCTCGACAAATAAAAACGCACAAACTGCGGGGCCCTCGTTAAATGTATATATCGAAGCATTCAGTCCAAGGCGGGTCGTTTAGCAAATCTCACGACCTTCCCGGGATAATAACGCGATAGCCTCTTTAAGCGCGTACTTAATAATCTTACCTTCTTAAATTCGGGTGTGCATTTATGTGACCCAAATCCAAATCTCGACGGATCCGAAATGTGTTTCTAATCACGGGTACATTGATTGTGATGTGGTTCGAGATGCATGTCCATGACGTCGCAAATTCCTTTTAAAATAGAATGAGACGAGCCTCGCCAAATAAAAATACAAAATTGCGGGGCCCTCAATAAATATTTGCCTTAAAAATTGCTTAGATTTCGGGATGGACCGTTTAGTAAAATTCCACGGCCTTACCTAAAGTAAACAATACGCTAGTATCTTTAAGCGCGCCTTTAATAATTTAATTTCCTGAAGCTCGGGTGCACATTGGTGTGACCCAAATCCAAATCTCAACGGAGTCAAAGTGTGTCGACGACCACGGGTGCATTGATTGTAACATGGTTCGAGATACATTTTCACAACGTTGCAATTCTTGATAAAATAACAATAAATGATAAAAGCGGTTAAAAGTTAAAATTTGCACATCGGTCTAACATGTATAAAATCAGATAATAAAGCCAAATATAACAGTTGAGCGACCGTGCTAGAACCACGGAACTCGGGAATGCCTAACACCTTCTCCCGGGTTAACAGAATTCCTTATCCGGATTTTTGGTATGCAGACTGTAATATAGAGTCATTCTTTTCCTCGATTTGGGATTAAAATTGGTGACTTGGGACACCCTAAATCTCCCAAGTGGCGACTCTGAAATAATTAAACCAATCCCGTTTCGATTGTCATTTAATTGGAAAAACTCCCTTGCACCCCCTTGGGTGCGGAAAAAAGAGGTGTGACAGCTCTGGTGACTCTGCTGGGGATTTGGAAGTACCCAGAACCACTGGTTCAGGGTTCAAGAATTCGAGCTTAAAATAACTGTTATAGTTGGCTTTATTTTTTATCTGATTTTTACATGATATATGCTTAATGTGCTAAACGATACTTTTACCGCTTTAATATTATCTGAATTGTGTATATAAAACTGCTGCGAAACCCTTCTTCTTTCTGAGTCTTCTAAATTTATGGTGTACACGTGCGCGTGACCCACCTTTCTGTTAGAAGTCATACCAAATAAGACGAAGTTGGGACAAGTAACTAGGCCGGGTAGACTTTCGTGCTCCCGGTACGTTGCCCCCGCTTCGGCTCAAACTGTCCGTTTGAGTAAGCCAGGTTTAGAACAATACGCCTCAAGTTTTTACCTAGAATAACTCAGCCATGTACCGGATCCCTAGTAGGAACGTCTATTTGCATCATGTACATCTGACCTTGGAGACTCAACACAGGGGTTGGGTCTGTCTAGGACAGGTGAACCCGAAATAAAAAGACCATCCTGATGCATCCTACTTGCTACCTGTGCATTCATTTGCCTCGAACATGCTTGTTGACCGGCTTAAATGAAATCATGGTGAGAACTGAGGAATAAAATGGGTTGTTTTTTTATAGTTTCAAATCTTGAAATAAAGGTATTTAATCTTGAAAGGTATTTAATTTTGAAAATAGTTTGAAAAATTCCCAAAATAGTTTTAAATCTCGAAAATAGTTTTAACTGAAAATGATTAGAGTATATTTTCAAAATGAGTCTTGACTTTATTAAATTAAATTTCAGATACAAAATGAGCACCACACAAAACCCCTCATCCACAAATACAGAAGAGTTTCTATTCCAGCTTCAAATGTGGTGGTGTGAATTAGGCGAAGATGGTCAAAAGTGGGTCATCAAGCATTTGGGAAATCTCCCGGATATTATGAAAGTTAAACCCCGTGATGATCTGATTGCGGCATTAGTAACTTTTTGGGACCCTGTTCACAATGTCTTTCGTTTCTCTGACTTCGAGCTCACTCCTACATTAGAGGAGATAGCTGGATATGTTGGTTTTGACGGAAGTTTAAGGAATCAAAGCTTGATATTCACAAAGGCTCCCTCGGTACATCGATTATTCGGTCTTCTGAACATCAGCAGTCAAATCAGGAAAAGCAATGTCATCAATGGATGTTGTTCTTTCAACTTTTTGTATTCAAGGTTCGGAAAGTCAGATGGGTTTGAAATTCATGAGAAAGGCCTTACTAACAAGCAAGACAAAGACGCATGGCAGGTTCACCGTCGCTTCGCCTTCATGGTGGCTTTACTAGGAATCATGGTCTTCCCAAACAAAGAGCGACAATCGATATTCGCACCGCAAAGGTTGTGCAAATCCTCACCACCAAAGAAAACCACACCCTTGTCCCCATCATTCTCTCAGACATTTATCGGGCTTTGACTTTATGTAAAGCAGGAGCGAAAGTCTTCGAAGGATGCAAAATTTTGTTGCAAATGTGGGTGATGGAACATCTCCAACAACAGCCCAAGATCATACAGTATGGGCCAAGCAACGATAATCGCATCGAGGGTTATGAGGAAAGAGTAAAAAATTATCAGGTTCCAGAAGGGATAGAAGCATGGGTATCTCATCTAAGGGCTTTAACGGCAAATCAAATTGAATGGACTTTGGGATGGCTCCCGATGAGGGAAGTGATACACATGTCAACCTCAAATAGTTATCTGCTACTATTGGGATTGAGAAGCATCCAGCCGTATGCGCCATTGAGAGTCCTAAGACAACTAGGGAGATATCAAGTAGTTCCTGATGATGAAGATTTAAGTACGCAAGAAATCGAATTACACCCAGAAGCCACTATTCTTGAGGCTCTACTTCAGCAGATGTGGAATGGATGTCGATACTTGAAAAGTGATACTCAAGTCCCAGACACTACAAAGGGTGAGATAAATCCTGGATATGCAAGGTGGTTCGAGAAACGGTCTCGCGTGGATGATGTACCAGAACCTGAGCTAAGAAGGCCAACCAAAAGACCCCATATTCAAAACTTTAATGATAAAATCCAAGAACGGCTGATCTGGGGAGAAAAAGAAAAGGGGTACAAAGCAACTATCCATGCCCTAAAGGAAAATCTAAGGAACCTCAGTCTGGAGAAAGATTTGCAAGCACAAGAAGCTGAAGGCGAGAAGAAGAGTCTAGCCTGTGAGAATGAAAGTCTTCATGCTCGATTTCTGAGAATGAAAAAGGCTTCTGAAACGCCAATGAGGAATTGGAAGGATCAAAAAACCATCGCCAATCTTTTTGAACAATGCAAGATTATGATTCCGTTCTTGCTGCAAATGAAAGGGCGTTGAGCAAAGCAAAAGAAAGGATCCAACAATTAAACGAAGAAGCCAGATCTGATAAGGAACGCCAAGATAGGCAATCCAAGAAAGACAGGGCACAATTCAAGAAGGAAAAAGACCATTGGGTACGATCAGAAGACCAACTTCGTGCACAACTAGAAGAGGCAAGAAGGTACAACAGAGAGCATCAACAAGCGGACATTGACAGAGAAAGAGCGCAGGCGAGATTAGAGCAGGCCAGACTCTGAGCTCTATTAGAGTCAGCCCTAGATCGTGAAGACCGTATCAGAGATATAGACACCACTCGCCAGCAGCAACTGCAGAATCAAGGCCAACATCTCCAAGATTTCAGGGCACAGATCCACGACCTGGCGGTCTACACCTCCCAAAGTTATGTAAACTGCCAAGGAATGGATTATGAAAGGTTTACAGAGCATGCACCCACTTTTGCCCGTCATCTAGCGATGGAGTTGGAAAGGATGTATCGTACGCTGGGAGGTCATCCAGGTCAAGCCCCGCCTTGAGCAAATGATCTAATAATTTACAACACAAGTGGAAAGTGGGGCACGTTGTGAGATGTTAAAAATTGTATCTTTTTATTTCGATTTAAATGAGTGTATTTCAAGACATTTTCTTACAAAGTTTTCAAATGTAATGTCTGTTCATCTTTTTATAAATGAATGAAAATGTTAGCCTCATGGCAGAACTACGCCTGGTCTGATTCGCGCGGGGACGTGATACGTAGGCAATCCCCATAATATTCGACCGCTCTTAATAAAGAAGAAGAAGATACAAAAATAAAATAAAATAATAGAAAAGGGGACAAATGAGCAAACCGGGATGACGCATGTTGTTCGAAGCAAAGCATGTAGAAACGGTTAATTGCCTAGGAGCATTGCATCCTCTATGTGTTATGATCAAATCTGTTAAACTCTAACGCTAACAAAAGTTTGTTGTTGTCTGATCCAGACAAGTTAGTTGTTAAAGAACTCTGGCAACACACTCATACCAAACCAGATCCAAAGGACCGGTAGCAACAAGCATGACTACTTCAGAGAATAGCAATGAGGAAGAAAGGCCGATGAGCCAGTTGTTAAAAGAAGCAATGGAAAAGATTGAAAGGATGGAACTAGAGATGAATGCAATGCAGCTAGCCATAGCCAAAACACAAAAGAGCCCTGAAACACTGGGACACATGCCAGAATACCCTCACTCCGGCCCTTCCACAAGCCGCCTAAATCCCCTTTATCATCAAGAAAGAAGCCCTCATGATTCCCAAGCTCCACCACCCCATCAACCTCTCCCAACGCCCAATATTCCCATTTTTGTGGGACCAACATCAGCCCCTTTGCAAAGAACGACCAGTGAGCCATTGTTTCAGGCTCACGATACACAATACTATCCCCCTGAGCCTACATTCCATGCACCCGAGCCACAAGCTTACAATCTACATTTGGAAGTGCCGACAGAGATTGAAAAGCAAGTTAAGGCCCCTGAACATGATGAAGTACTGAGAAAGTTCAAAAGCCTGGAGCAGTCCTTCAGGAACTTACACGGGCTGGGCAACCAAGTCAGCGTAGCATACAAAGATCTGTGCCCTTTCCCAGACGTCCAACTCCCGGCTGGGTTCAAGATGCCTAAGTTTGATTTATATGAAGGACACGGTGATCCCATGGCACATTTGCGGGGATTCTGTAGCAAGATGAGAGGGGCAGGCGGCAAGGATGAGCTGTTGATAGCTTATTTTGGCCAGAGTCTGAGCGGATCTGCACTAGAATGGTATACCAGGCAGGATTCCAGTAGGTGGTATACTTGGGATGATCTGGCCCAGGCTTTCGCAGGTCATTTCCAGTACAATCTCAAGATAGTCCCTGACCGTCTCACATTATTAAGAACTGGGAAGAAACCCGGGGAAAGTTTTCGCGAGTTCGGGTTCCGCTGGAGAGAGCAAGCAACTAGAGTCGATCCTCCCATGAGAGAGGGAGATATGGTGGATTATTTCTTGCAAACATTGGATCCAACCTACTTTGGTCACTTGGTGACAACGGTTGGAAAATCTTTCAACGAGGTGGTCAAGATAGGAGTCATGATAGAAGAAGGTCTGAGGTCTGACAAAATATTAAACTATTCAGCACTCAAGGCCACAACCCAGGCTATTCAAAGCGGCATGGGAGGTGCGCTGAGAAGAAAGAAAGAAGAGGTTGCCACGATCGAGGCAGGCAGTTAGTCCAGAGCTATCAGGCCGCACTACAACCAACCCAGACCTCATAGGTCAAACTTCCCATACAACCCACCACAAAATTTCTATCCACCTCAAGAACCACATTGTTCCGTACACCAGGCCCAGGCATACACCCAGCCTCCGGTTCGCCCGCAATGGCGCGCGCTGGTTCCCCAGAACATATATACGCCACCACAAAACACCTACCCTCCACCAAGGGCGTATAGAAACCCTCTAGGGGCAGGATTTCGGGGAAATCCAGATGCCAGGAATGACAGGTTGCGGAAACAGAGAACTTTCACGGAGTTGGGAGAAACCTACACCGCTTTGTTCCACAAGTTGAGGCAATTGGGTTTGGTTAGTCCTGTCCAGACTCGAGAACCAAATCCCCCACCTCAGAATTTGGATCGATCAATAAGTTGTGAATACTGCTCAGGGATGCTCGGGCATGACACCGAGAAGTGTTGGAAGTTAAGGCATGCCATACAGGATCTTATCGACACCAATAAGATCGAGGTCCAGACACCGGAAGCTCCTAACATCAACCAAAACCCACTACCAGCGCACCACGAGACTCACATGATTGAGTTGGTGTATGAGGGAGGAGAGTTGAAAAAACCCTCACAAACAGTGATGATGATCCAAGCCGCCCCGAAGGAAGTCTCAACCAGTGGGGGAACGAAGGTACAGTCACAGGGAGAAAGCGTCAAGCCAGTAGTGATATTGGGAAAGAGCTCGTCCGCCATAACAAGCAAACCCGAGCCAAACAAGTTGGTAATATCAGGGGTTCCGCCCGCACCTGCTGTTGTGTTAAAGGGGGCACATAGAGAACTTGTCACCATAAAGCCTGTAGTCCGACTGCCGATGATTGATAGCAAGGCTGTGCCTTGGAAATATGAAAAGGCGGTGGTGATGTACAAAGGAAAACAGGTGGAAGAAGTCAGTTGTGAAGCGCAAGGGCTGACTCGATCAGGTCGATGTTTTGCTCTGGTGGAGCTAAGAAGAACCAACCCAGTTGCAACCAAGAAACCTGTGTCCGAAGAAGAGGCTGAAGAGTTCTTGAGGAAGATGAAAGTACAAGACTATTCTGTGGTCGAACAGCTGAGAAAAACACCGGCCCAGATCTCACTGTTGTCATTACTGATCCATTCTGAGGAGCATCGTCGGGCCCTGTTGAAGATATTGAACGAAGCTCATGTACCCAATGAGATTTCTGTAAACCACTTGGAAACCATTGCCAACAAGATTTTCGAGGTGAACAGGGTAACGTTCTCAGATGATGACCTACCGACGGAAGGTATGGAGCATAATAAAGCTTTATACCTGGCTGTCAAATGTGAAGACTCGGTGGTAACTCGAGTATTGGTGGATAACGGCTCAAGCGCCAATATTTTCCCACTATCTACCTTGAACCAGTTAAAGATTGACCACGGAAGGATCCACAAGAACAGTATCTGTGTCCGAGGGTTTGACGGAAACGGAACAGCCACTGTAGGGGATGTTGCACTTGAACTGACCATTGGTCCAGTCCTGTTTACCATGGAATTCCAGGTGTTAGACGCCACAGTATCTTACAACATGCTGTTGGGACGACCATGGATTCACGCAGCCAAAGCAGTGCCCTCCACCCTACATCAGATGGTGAAGTTCGAGTGGGAAAGACAGGAGGTCGTGTTACACGGCGAGGATACAACGTGCACCACGGGCGGAGCCATTGTACCTTTCATAGAGACCGCTGATGACAAAGGTCCTTGGGTCTACCAGATTTTTGATACAGGGTCAGCCAAAAAAAATTCTGAAGGAGAAATCATCCCGCACCCTAGGGTAGCTGCCGCAACAGTCATGATGGTCTCAGAAATGCTGGGTAATGGATTTGTACCAGGAAAAGGCCTGGGAGACGAACTTCAAGGGATTGTCCAACCTGTCACCTTACCTAAAAATCTGGAAACTTTCGGATTGGGGTTCAAACCAACCGCAGCAGATAGGAAGCAAGCGCGAAAAATGAAGAAGAGGGTCTAGTTTCTGCCTAAGCTGGTGCCACGTCTCTCAAGGTCTTTTGTCAAAGCAAGTGCCAGGGGGTCACCGGTCCCGAAGATTCTAGGACCATTGATCGGTATAAATGAGGACCTGAATCAGAGTTTTGAGAAGCTATTCGCTGATGTCAGTATGGTGGAAGCTGGAGAAGGTTCCAGCGGAACAGAGATACAGTTTGTGGGGCCTGAGGCCAAGACCAACAATTGGACAGTTACTCATCTTCCTGTCCGAGGGGAGTCTTGGTAGTAGGCTTTGATTTATGTTTTGTTTGTTTGTTTGTTCGGATTATTCAAGGGTGTAATCCAAATTTTATTTTCATTTTTGTAAAAGTGTGAACCCTTTTATCCCGCAAGTTTAATAAAGTTCTCTTCTTTTGTCCCATTTTAATTTTGTTTTGTTCTTTTTCTTCCTGAACAGTTCTCTTTTTACTGGTTCTAATGACATGGCATGCACAGCGGATCTTCGACCTAGTCTAATAAATCAATCTGAATCCGACTCAATGATGCAAGAGGTCGTTTGTGACGATGAATCTGAATGTGACGAAGGTGAAGCCTTCGAAGAGATAAACCAAGAACTGTGCCAATTTGAAGAGAAACCCAAGCCTAACCTAAATGACACTGAGACTGTGAATCTAGGAGATGCTGATAACGTCCAAGAGACCAAAATTAGTATCCACATCGAGCCGAATGTCAGGGAAGAATTGATCAGAACCCTCATGGAATTCAAAGATATTTTTGCATGGTCATATGATGATATGCCTGGATTGAGCACCAATTTAGTGGTTCACAAATTGCCCACTGACCCGGCATACCCTCCGGTCAAGCAAAAATTAAGGAAGTTTAAAACAGAAATGAGTGTCAAGATCAAAGAAGAAGTGATTAAGCAGTTGCAGGCAAAGGTCATTCGGGTCACTCGATATCCCGAGTGGTTGGCCAATGTGGTACCAGTCCCAAAGAAGGATGGAAAAATCAGGGTGTGCGTCGACTACCGCAACCTCAACAAAGCAAGTCCCAAGGACAATTTTCCATTGCCCAACATCCATATCTTGATCGATAATTGCGCTGGGCGCGAGATCGGATCCTTTGTAGATTGCTATGCGGGTTATCATCAGATCCTAATGGACGAGGAGGATGCGGAAAAGACAGCGTTTATTACGCCATAGGGAACCTACTGCTATCGGGTAATGCCATTCAGGTTAAAGAACGCCGGGGCAACGTACATGCGAGCAATGACTGCTGTGTTTCATGACATGATACACAAAGAAATCGAGGTATACGTCGATGATGTGATCATCAAATCTTGGCGTCAGAAGGACCATGTAGCAGACCTAAGGATATTTTTCCAATGACTCCGGAGGTATGATATCAAGCTTAACCCGGCCAAATACGCATTCGAGGTTCCATCAGGAAAGCTGCTAGGATTCATCGTCAGTCGACGGGGGATTGAGTTAGACCCATCCAAAATTGAATCCATCCGAGATTTGCCGCCGCCAAGGAACAAAACAGAGGTAATGAGTTTGCTGGGTAGACTCAATTACATCAGCAGGTTCATCGCTCAACTCACCGCAACTTGTGAGCCCATATTCCGGCTGCTGAGAAAGGATGCTGCGGTAGGTTGGACGGCAGAGTGTCAGGAGGCCTTCAACCAAATCAAAGGGTATCTGTCTAATCCACCCGTATTGGTCCCGCCTAAGCCCGGGAAGCCCCTAATTCTTTACCTGACGGTCTTGGAAAATTCATTTAGTTGTGTATTGGGGCAACATGATGACACAGGAAGGAAAGAGCAGGCCATCTACTATCTTAGCAAGAAATTCACAGTGCATGAGGTCAAGTACACTCAACTCGAGAAAACATGTTGCGCCCTAACTTGGGTAGCTCAGAAGTTAAAGAACTACCTGTCTTCATATACGACTTATCTCATATCCCGTTTGGACCCATTGAAGTATATCTTTCAGAAACCTATGCCCACGGGAAGGTTGGCAAAATGGCAAATTCTGCTCACAGAGTTTGATATCGTCTATGTAACGAGGACGGCCATGAAAGCCCAGGCACTGGCAGACCATTTGGAAGAGAATCCCGTTGATGAAAAATACGAGCCCTTAAGAACGTATTTTCCTGACGAAGCGGTAATGCATACAAATGAGTTAGAATTACCTGAGGAACCGGGTTGGAAGCTTTTCTTCGATGGAGCTGCAAACGCGAAAGGGATTGGAATAGGAGCAGTACTCATTTCTGAAACAGGACGCCATTACCCTGTTACGGCTCAACTACGCTTCTATTGCACCAACAATATGGCCGAGTATGAGGCTTGCATTCTGGGTCTGCGCTTAGCTGCTGACATGGATGTCCAAGACGTTTTGGTCTTGGGAAACTCGGACCTCTTGGTACATCAAATTCAGGGTGAATGGGAAACACGAGATCTAAAGCTCATACCATACCGACAATGCTTGCATGATCTGAGCAAGCAATTTCGATCGGTGAAGTTCAAACACATCCCGAGAGTCCACAATGAGGTTGCGGATGCCTTGGCCACCTTAGCATCAATGCTGCACCACCCTGACAAAATGTATGTTGATCCTCTGCACATCCAGGTCCGTGATCAGCACGCCTACTGCAATGCCATAGAAGAAGAAGCAGATGGCGAACCCTGGTTTCATGATATCAAGGAATACCTCAGAATGGGGATATATCCAGAACATGCCTCTGGAGACCAAAAAAGAGCCCTTCGGCGTTTGTCGAATGGTTTCTTCCTCAGCGGAGGAGTATTGTACAAAAGAACCCCGGATTTGGGATTGTTGAGATGCATAGATGCCAGTCAAGCAACGACGGTTATGGAATAGGTACATGCTGGAGTTTGTGGGCCACACATGAGCGGATATGTATTGGCAAGAAAGATCATTCGAACAGGGTGTTATTGGCTCACCATGGAACACGACTGTATCACTTTTGTGAGGAAATGCCATCAGTGCCAGATACATGGAGATCTGATTCATTCTCCGCCAACAGAGTTACATACGATGTCAGCACCCTGGCCATTTGTAGCATGGGGCATGGATGTCATTGGACCTATCGAACCAGCAGCATCCAACGGCCATAGATTCATTCTAGTGACCATTGATTACTTCACCAAATGGGTTGAGGCTAAAACCTTCAAGTCAGTAACTAAAAAGGCAGTGGTGGATTTTGTGCATTCCCACATCATCTGCAGATTTGGGATCCCAAAAGTGATCATCACGGATAACGGGGCGAATCTTAATAGCAGCCTGATGAGAGAGGTATGCCAACAATTCAAGATTACACACCGCAATTCCACCCCATATCGTCCCAAGGCGAATGGAGCGGTCGAAGCAGCCAATAAAAACATCAAGAAGATACTGCGAAAGATGGTGGAAGGATCTAGACAATGGCACGAGAGATTACCCTTTGCTCTGTTGGGTTATCGCACTACCGTCCGGACCTCCATAGGTGCAACTCCTTATTTGTTGGTGTACGGAACTGAGGCCGTAATACCGGCGGAGGTCAAAATTCCGTCCCTCCGGATTGTCGCTGAAGCTGAGATTGATGATGATGAATGGGTTAGAGCTCGATTGGAACAGTTGAGCTTGATAGATGAGAAAAGATTGGCAGCAGTGTGCCATGGTCAGCTGTATCAGAAGAGAATGACGAGAATATACAATAAGAAGGTACGCCCCAGGAAGTTTGAAGTAGGGCAGCAGGTGTTAAAGAAGATCCTCCCGCATCAGGTCGAGGCAAAAGGCAAGTTCGCCCCAAATTGGCAAGGGCCTTATATTGTGACCAGAGTGTTTTCCAACGGTGTTGTGTGTTTGACAGATATCGAGGGGAGATGTGTCTACATGGCTATCAATTCTTATGCAGTCAAGAGATATTATGCGTAATTTCTTTAATTATGGCAATTATCGGTTCGTTTGTTTGTACTTGGTGCTTATTGGATAATGAAATGACAGAAGCAGTTCTTTCTTCTATCCAAACACTTTTAACCCTTGTTTCCCCCTTTTGAGCCTTAAGTTATTCTTTCATACCCCTCTTTTGGAATCACTAATGGAAAAGATATGAAAGAAAAAGAAAAAAAAGAGAAAAAATCATTAAAGGAAAATGAAAAAAAAGGAGAAAGAAAAGAAAAAGAAGATAAAAATCATAAGAAATACAAAACCGTGGGAACTACGTTTGACCTGATTCCTCAAAGAGGATACGTAGGCGCCTCACGGCTCGGTCATAGTGTGCATCATAGTGTATATAGGATGCATAATGTACATAGTGTGCATAATAGGCGCAGTGTGCGTAACGCACATGGCTCAACATAAGTATAAAAAATAAAATCCCCAAGCAAGAAAACTGGGGCAGAGGTTATGTTTTAAGTTCCAACAAAGGTTTGATTCCAAAAGTTGTAGCACATCACCCATCAAATTATTTTCATTTTTATAGCCTTTCTTTAACCCCACACCAAAACCAACATCAACGTCCAAAAGACCTCCCGATCAATGTCCAAGAGATGCCAAGTCAGGCAAATAAGGCCGAGAATAATACACCGATCCCCAGCAAAGAAGAGGATCATAAGACTGGGAATGAATTGATGGTCAAAGGAATCTCCAGAAGAGAGGGTCGTATCTACAACACCCCGATTCCTCGAAAGAAATAAAATAAGAGAGTCTTATCGGTGAAAACCTTCACAAGCACCGAGAGGCGATGTAAGATGAGGGATATGAAATGAGAGAGTCTTATTGGTGAAAACCTTTACAGGCACCATAAGGCGCCGGGAGATGAGAGAAAAGAGAGAGTCTCATTAGTGAAAACCCCTCGAAGGGAACTATGAGGCGACAAGACAGATCAACAAAAGCTACCACATTCGAAACGAAATGGACACTCCTTTATCATCCCCAACAAATCAGACCATCGGGCAAATCGATTGATACAAATAGACTGGGTCGGGAATCTGTGGTGCACGTCATGATCACAGGGACCAGTCATGTCCTCCAGATAAGTTCTTTTGAGTTTCTTCTCCCACCAAATACAGGTTTAGAAAGATTTTCTCCTTTTTCTATTTTTTATTTCTTTTCCTAAAATTTGTCTTTAAGGGATTTTTCAAAGCTTACTACCAGAAACCGGAGGGGAATTCATCCAATGCAGGATAATACAAACAGTCTTAAAGGCCGGTCCCAGGCAATGCAGTGATCGTGCCCGGCAATTTTGGAGGAAGTAAGCTCCTAAAGGGAGTGGTTTCGGGAGTTAAAAGCAGACTCCCACAGCATGTGCTTAAAGAGAAAGCAGAAAAGGGGATAAATTGAAAGCCAATCGCCAGCAGGCTAGAGACCCCCAGCAGGCAACTTTGCCCACCAACCAATTATGGGGACATAGGGCAAGAAAAGGGGAAGAGAGGAAAAATCATTCACCGGAAAAGGCACCCTCTACCACCACGATTAAAACTAACTAAATCCTTTTGTCTGCTGCAGGAGAACAAAGGATTGATAATGGCAGCAAAACGCAACGCCAGGGAGATCACCAAAAACCGGGGCAGAAAATTCTCTGCCAATTGTCGAAAATTTTCTCGGAAGAACGGGGAAACAATTTGAATACTTTTAAGTTCTAGGTCGCCCACCAGTATAATGCGGGAATACATTTAAGTTCTAGGTCGCCCACCAGTATAATGCGGGAATACTTTAAGTTTTAGGTCGCCCACCAGTATAATGCGGGAATACATTTAAGTTCTAGGTCGCCCACCAGTATAATGCGGGAATACATTTAAGTTCTAGGTCGCCCACCAGTATAATGCGGGAATACATTTAAGTTTTAGGTCGCCCACCAGTATAATGCGGAAATACTTTTAAGTTCTAGGTCGCCCACCAATATAATGCGGGAATACATTTAAGTTCTAGGTCGCCCACCAGTATAATGCGGGAATACATTTAAGTTCTAGGTCGCCCACCAGTATAATGCGGGAATACATTTAAGTTCTAGGTCGCCCACCAGTATAATGCGGGAATACATTTAAGTTCTAGGTCGCCCACCAGTATAATGCGGGAATATATTTAAGTTCTAGGTCGCCCACCAGTATAATGCGGGAATACATTTAAGTTCTAGGTCGCCCACCAGTATAATGCGGGAATACATTTAAGTTCTAGGTCGCCCACCAGTATAATGCGGGAATACATTTAAGTTCTAGGTCGCCCACCAGTATAATGTGGGAATACTTTTAAGTTCTAGGTCGCCCACCAGTAATAATGCGGGAATACATTTAAGTTCTAGGTCGCCCACCAGTATAATGCGGGAATACATTTTAAGTTCTAGGTCGCCCACCAGTATAATGCGGGAATACTTTTAAGTTCTAGGTCGCCCACCAGTATAATGCGGGAATACTTTTAAGTTCTAGGTCGCCCACCAGTATAATGCGGGAATACATTTAAGTTCTAGGTCGCCCACCAGTATAATGCGGGAATACATTTAAGTTCTAGGTCGCCCACCAGTATAATGCGGGAATACATTTAAGTTCTAGGTCGCCCACCAGTATAATGCGGGAATACTTTTAAGTTCTAGGTCGCCCACCAGTAAAATGCGGGAATACATTTAAGTTCTAGGTCGCCCACCAGTATAATGCGGGAATACATTTTAAGTTCTAGGTCGCCCACCAATATAATGCGGGAATACATTTAAGTTCTAGGTCGCCCACCAGTATAATGCGGGAATACTTTTAAGTTCTAGGTCGCCCACCAGTATAATGCGGGAATACTATTAAGTTCTAGGTCGCCCACCAGTAAAATGCGGGAATACTTTTTAGCTCTAGATTTTGGAATCAGTAACCCCATCTGAAGACGGAAGGTTACAACAGAGGTCCCCCAAGCAGGAAACAATAAAATCCCCAGCACCAAGAAGCAGAAAGCTGCAAAGGCAAGCGCGCAATTCAAAAGGAAGAAAGGTCGCGCCTTGAAAGAAGCGGTTTGGGAACATCGAATCATGCCCCGCGCAACAGATCTGATGAAGAGAGTCGTACCACCAGAGGAACCACTGAAAGGTTTAATAAAGAAGGCCATGTCCCCAGCGGACCAAACGAAGTGACGAAAACTGGCATTCAGAAAAGCAAAAGACCAATGTCATCCCCCCAATAAAAGCATCGGAGGAAAGTGCAAGCCGACAAGAAAGAAAGGCGACAAGAACAAGTTGAAGGTAGATGAGATCTCATGATCCCTAGTCTAGCGTAGCTTTTTGTTTTTCCTTTCAGAACAATGTAACAAGGAGATCGGTGAGCGGTAGCATCCTACAGCAGCATGCAACAACGCACAACAGCAGCAAGCACTACAATCGCATGGTAGTCCCAGCTACCAAAATTTCCTGAACTACATTGACCTGATTCCTGTTCAGCCCAGGATATGTAGGAAACCTCTGAAGCAAAGGTTCGGTCAAATCTTTTTCAAAAAATGCTTCACACGGAGTATTCGGACGGGCGAAAATCGCTCGCTTTATCTTTGCACGAAAACCCTTCATGTCTTCGGGCAAAGAGGGGCAGCTGTAAGCACGTGATTTTTGCTTTACGGACAATCGCTCCAAAAGAAAACAAAAATAGTGACAAATGACTCCGCTGTACAATTTTTCGATTTTTCGTGGCATGTGCTGTTAGTCATTTGTGGTTCGGTCCATGTTGCATTTGATCTTATCAATCAAAATACAAAGTATGTCTGTCATGGTAATCAAACCGTAATTCGGTCTTTGAAAGAAAATTCAAAATATATCAAACCGTAATTCGGTCGTTGAAAGAAAATTCAAAATATATATATATATGCATCGTTCGTTCTAGGTTGTGATTTAACTTGCTTAAATATTCTTGTGATAATTGTGTTAAAATGTTACATTGTTGTTTGTGTTAATTTCATTGTTTTTTATTATTATTTCATTTTGGTTTTAAAATTAGAAAAAAAAACAAAAGAAAGAGTGAATGAAAATCAGTTTGGGCCCAAGAAATGTAACAAGAAAGGCCCAAAACCGGCACACCAGTCCAGTCCAAGTCCGGCCTGCCCAAGTACGGACCCAAACGACGTCGTTTTAGGGACAGTTAATCTGAGCCATTCATCTACATTGATCCGATGGCCCTTATTGGCCCTCATGACCCGACCCATTCCCATTTTAACTGACCCCCTACTTAACCAAACGGCACCGTATTGTTAAGCTTCCCCAATCCTGACCATCAATTGTAATCAATCCAACGGCCAGGATTGAATCACCCTCCCCATATATAAACCTAACCTAACACCCCACGCCCCCTATCCGAACCCCCCCTCCACTCATCGTCCTCATCAAAACACTGAAACCCCCCAAACCCTAGCAGCCGCCCTGATTTCCCTTTCACCAGAACCCGGCGGCATGAACGTCGATGACCCCCTCCTGAACACCCTAGGACCACCTCACTCTCCTGAACATAGATCTGTTACCCCCTAGCCTCGAATCACCTTCCTTCGTCTCGAATCTTAATTTGAAGATTCGAGTCGAACTCTGACCTATGCCAAACCTCACCATCTTCATACCAGACACTCCCCCGACCCCCCTCGTGACCAAACCAGGCTTGGTTTGGTCCGAATCTCCCCACAACTCTTAGAATCTCAAATCTGAGAATCCAAAACCTAGAACATGAATAGCCTTGGAAACCGGTCGGTCTTAACAGGGTTTGAGGTCTAATAGACCTTAATCAAGGTGTTCTCGTGTGAGAACACCCTGATTAAAGTTTGTTCGGCCTCAAGGGTTCAAAGTTGAGTCAGATTTGGGTCAATTGGGTTTGGACATTTTTTTCGGTAAGTTTTTCTTGTCCTTTTCGTTTTATTCAACTGCTAATTAAGTTGTCAGCATGTTTCTTTGTGTTTGTTTGTTATTTTTGTTATTTTTCATTCGGATTTCTTCTATCTCTGTCAAAGACCTTTTATTTGGTCGGTTTGATTTTCTGTGTGTTCTGAATGTATTCTGTGGTATACATGATCGTCAATTAGATTAGTCGTCAAATGAGTTAATTCATATAGGTTCCCAGTGATTGAACAAAGTTGTCTGAAGTCATTCGGGACTCTGTACGTGTTGTTTATATGAACGATTGATTGTTATGTGTTACGATTAATATAGTCGAGTCGATATATGTCGTCAATTAGTTTCAGTCATTAATGGTAACAACTTGATTCGTGTTGTTTATTTCTGCTGTGATCGTATTTGAATCCCATTAGGAACTGAATTGTATTGCCTATTGATTTTGTTCAATTTGAATTAAAGAACATCTAGGGGGAAGGTTATAATGGCAGTTCAGACTTTGATTTTAAATATGATGCCATGTTTATTTGGTTTAGATCGTGGGCAGCATGTGTATGGTTAGCTTTAAGGAATTAAAATAATTGGACAGCATGTGCTGTCAGATTATATTCCTGCTGCCCATACTTTGGTTAAATAAACAAGAGATTAGGACACTTTAACAACAAAAAGAAAGAGGGGCTGTCAGGGATTTCATGGGAGTTTTTGTTATTTAAAATAAGTGAGTGGAAAAACAACAGGGAGGGGGAATTTTGAGTTGTCAAACAGACTGTAAAAGTGTTAAGGTTAGGCTATAAAAGAGGCAGACCTTCCATTAGAAGGGGCGGTTCATTTTTTTGAGTCTTAAGAGATTCTGTGAGTAAGAAAACTGAAAAAGGAAAAACAGAAATAAATTTCAGAACACTGTGAATGAGTATTGTCTAAAAGAAACTGTGTAAGAGTCCAAGTTGATCAGGCTGTCTTTGTGGTTTTGCTTTTGGTCGTTTGCCAAGCTTTTTGTGGTCATTGGATTTCTGTTGCTGTTACATCCGATATCTTGGGCTTCTTGCTGTCTTTCTGCTCTTTTTCTGGGATTTGTCTGTCTGATGCTCAATCACCTGTGGGCTACATAGTTGTTGCTGGTTGTGTTGCTGTGTTGTTGCTATCTGTTGTTGCTGTTGGTTGCCTGCTGCTGATACTCTTTCTCTTCCTTTTCTTATTGTGCAAACATCCAGGTACACGACTAATATTGTCAATGTAACTTGAAGTTGAGTATGAATGCAAAAGAGAAGAATTGAAGATTGTTTACTTTAAGCATAGACTGTTATATTGAATATCATGTAATGCATAATAGTTTACATTTTGTTTGGATACTGAAGGTAACTTGCACGCCTAGTAGATATCAATGTATGAGGATTGAATGTTAGTTGTATATGTATGCTGTTAGATAAATATTCCCAATGCAGTAGGTTGTATCCCAGACTTAGGTTTAGATTGTGTAACATACTCTTTTAATGTAGGTCAAGCATGTAAACTATCCACTACTAGTATAGTTCTTTCCCTTCTGATAAATTGGCTTATATAACTGTTTAAACCATACTTTAAGACAAAGAACACAGAGCTTGCAATCTCAACCTCACGAAGGTTGAGCCCAAGTCGAGCAAATCAAGCAGGCTCCCAGCGAAAAATAGTGGCCTAGGCCCAACCGCTACTGCTTGGTTTGGGGTTTGGGCCCTTAATATTCGTTTGGCTGATTGTGTACGTGGTCGTGCTTCTGATTTTGCGCAAGCACTCGGAATTCTGTTATAGATAACTTGCAAGCATGTAATTAACTAGGACTGTCTCTGTTTTCAATTAGTAGAGACAAACGCGACAAGAAACGTAGTTGCTATAGGATATCCTTTTAAAATAAGGACGAGATGAGCCTCGACAAATAAAAACGCACAAGCTGCGGGGCCCTCGTTAAATGTATATATCGAAGCATTCAGTTTCCAAGGCAGGTCGTTTAGCAAATCTCACGACCTTCTCGGGATAATAACGCGATAGCCTCTTTAAGCGCGTACTTAATAATTTTACCTTCTTAAATTCGGGTGTGCATTTATGTGACCCAAATCCAAATCTCGACGGATCCGAAATGTGTTTCTAATCACGGGTACATTGATTGTGACGTGGTTCGAGATGCATGTCCATGACGTTGCAAATTCCTTTTAAAATAGAATGAGATGAGCCTCGCCAAATAAAAATACAAAATTGCGGGGCCCTCAATAAATATTTGCCTTAAAAATTGCTTAGATTTCGGGATGGACCGTTTAGTAAAATTCCACGGCCTTACCTAAAGTAAACAATACGCTAGTTGCTTTAAGCGCGCCTTTAATAATTTAATTTCCTTAAGCTCGGGTGCACATTGATGTGACCCAAATCCAAATCTCAACGGAGTCAAAGTGTGTCGACGACCACGGGTGCATTGATTGTAACATGGTTCGAGATACATTTTCACAACGTTGCAATTCTTGATAAAATAACAATAAATGATAAAAGCGGTTAAAAGTTAAAATTTGCACATCGGTCCAACATGTATAAAATCAGATAATAAAGCCAAATATAACATTTGAGCGACCGTGCTAGAACCACGGAACTCGGGAATGCCTAACACCTTCTCCCGGGTTAACAGAATTCCTTATCCGGATTTCTGGTATGCAGACTGTAATATAGAGTCATTCTTTTCCTCGATTCGGGATTAAAATTGGTGACTTGGGACACCCTAAATCTCCCAAGTGGCGACTCTGAAATAATTAAACCAATCCCGTTTCGATTGTCCTTTAATTGGAAAAACTCCTTTGCACTCCCTCGGGTGCGGAAAAAGGAGGTGTGACAGGCGGACCAATGATAATTGAGGGCGAATGAAAAAAAAAGAGAAAAAAGAGAGGCTGAAGTGTGAGGATGAAGCGAGTAGGGCCCAATTATATTTTTGTTACATTTTATTAAGAAAAAAAGAGCATGAAAACTTCAAAAAGATTTTGCACTTCTTATCATTTTTCAAAAAATCAAAAAATCGAAAAAAAAAAGAAAAGAAAATCCAAATTTTTTCTATATGTTTCATCATTTTTCGAAAAAAAAAATGTGTTTTCTATATGTCAGTTGTTTTTTTTATTATTCTCGCCCGTATCCAATCTGCCCGAACTACGCATACCTGATTCTCGTCTTTCGGGGCGTGATACGTAGGCAACCCACATAGGGTTCGGTCTTCCTAGTAAATCTTAGGTTCTTGGCTTTGCGGGGTCTTAGTCAAATTTTGCACTTCTAACCACCTTTTGGCCAAATAAGTCATTTTGCAAAAATAGCCTCAATCATGTCTTGCATGTGTCTAGTAGGGAATGTTATTGTCTCACATAATGTTGGTTTAAGTTTTCTCATACAGGTGTGGATCCACTTACCGGAGTTTGAGCATGACAGATACCCCAGGACCACCGCATTCAGGAGTTGCTTAAGGAGATTTTTATATTTGTTATTTTTATTTTATTTTTATGTTTTGAGTATGTTTTTTTATGTCGTCTTTTACTTTCTAGTTTTGTACAACAATGTCGAGTTTTTTTTTGTTATTGTACTTTTTATTTTGTATTTGAAAAAGTGTGGTGTAACTCAAAACTAAAAATAAAAAAGATATTTTGTGATTTTATATTTCCGTTAGAATTTTCTTTAGAAACACTACTCCTAGAAATCAAGAAGAAGAAAAAAAGAAAGTTTGAGGTGGTTTTATTTTAGGAAATTAGTATCTAGAATTTTTTTTGAATTTTTTTTTTTGCTTTTATACTTCCTTTAAGTATATTAGAACCAAAATTCAAAAAAAAAAATTTCTTTTAGTACCTCTTTAAAAGTTTTCTTTAAGGCATTAATTCCAAAATCCAAAAAGATTTTTCTTGTGAGGTGTTTCTTTGGGAAATTAATGAAAGATGAAAAAAAATTCTTTTTTATTTTCATTAGAACTTTAGGATATTGTACATAGAAAAAACATACTTTATCTTTTGTTTATCATTAGAAATTTTCCTTTATGCAATCAAAATTGAAATCCAAAAACATTATGTTTTATCTTTTTCATTGCTTTCTTCGAAATCTTGCGTCAGGATATCAAATGAAGATTCAAAATGTTTTCTGTGGTTTATTCCTTAGATTTCCTTCATAAAAAAAAGAATCAAAAAATATTTTTCTATTTTAGGGTTTTTCCTTGATAATTTCTCATAGATTATCTATTTTAAAAAAGAAAGGAAAAAAGAAAAGAAAAGAAAAGAAAATTAAAATGTTAGTTTATTTACTTTATTCCCGTTCTTCCAGAACTTCGCAAAGATCTGATTCATGTGGCGTCATGATATGTAGGCAACCTACATAGGGTTCGATCGAATCATTTTTTTTTACTGTTAAAAGAAAAAAAGGGGGGGGAGGAAAAAAAATGAGAAATGAGAGGAGAGAAAAGAGTGATAATTAGAAGGGAAAAAGGGAAGAAAAATGAACAAGCAAGTGCTAGAAAAGCAAAGAAAAGAGAGGTTGAAATGAACAAATTGGGATGATGCCAACTGACCTTTGTACCCTCGAAGTCATTTTAGAACCGATAACTGTGGCTAGGTGCATTGCACATAAAGTGAGATTATCTTATGTTAAATGCCCTAACGCTAACGTGATGACTTCATTTTGTTATATTCATAGCAGAAGGGTGGTTGGTTTGTGGTTTTAAAGTGGTAACTCTTCTCTATAACATAAAGTCAAACGGCAATGGCAGACAACAACAGAACTGATTTGGTTGATACCGTCGCTCGAAAGCAGTTGGTTGAACAGGACAATGGGTTGGTTGAAGAGGTAAAGATGTTAAAACAACACATGGCTGACATGCATCAGGCTTGGATGACTGGGAAGGCGCCACCACCTAGCTTCCTAGATGCTGCCCTTACCCAAACTCCGGACACAATGCCAGATGATCCTCCATACTCTCCAGATCCACCCGCTTATCTCCAAGCTCATGATACCCAATATCACCCCTCAGAGGTTGCCCACAAGATTCCCTACTCATACAAACAGGGCCCAGGGATGAGCCTCATGTTGAAAATGAAAGGTTCGTAGGAAGAAAAGGGAAAGATGGGGCACCCAGGAGGCTGAAAGGCATAGAACAGTCCTTAAAGAGCAAGCAAGGAATGGGAGACCAGGGAAGCATGGTTTACAAAGAACTGTCTGTGTCCCCTGACGTTCGCCTGCCCGCGGGGTTTAAAATGCCAAAATTTAACTTGTATGATGGGTGTGGGGATCCGGTAGCCCACCTGAAGGTTTATTGCAGTGAAATGAGAGGTGTTGGAGAGAAAGATGACTTGATGATGGCGTATTTCCGTGAGAGCCTGACTGGGACAGCTCTGGACTGGCATGCTCGTCAAGATGTTGGTAAGTGGCCTACATTGGGTGACATGGCTCAAGATTTTGTTCAAAACTTTCAATACAAATCAGGCGTTACCCCAAACCGCTCCTCCATATCTAGAATAGGAAAGAAGCCGGAGGAAAGCTTTAGAGAGTTTGGGCTCAGATGGAGGGAGCAGGCTGCTCGAGTCAATACCCCGATTGGTGAAGAAAAAATGGTTTAGCTTTTCCTACAAGCCCAGGGGCCCACCTACTTCAGTCATTTGATCCCGGCCCTGGGGAAGCCTTTCAATGGTGTGTTAAAAATAGGGGAGCTAGTAGAAGAGGGAATCAAGTCAAGCAAAATCATGGGTTATTCGAATAACATTCAGAACGTCCCAGTAAGTGTAAGCACGTGATTTTTGTCCTATATGAGAATTACTCCCAAAAAATTCAAAAATAAAATAATTTTTCTTGGTGTGTAATTTTTGTGATATTTTGTGTAACTATTTGTATGTTTGTCTATGCATGTTTATTTGTTAAATTAATAAAAAATACAAAAATAGGCATCTTTTGTATTTTTAGCATTTAATGTCCAAATGAACAATTTTATGCTTAATTATTACTTAATTGTGCGTTAATTGTTATTGGAAGTTAATTTGCGCTTTTATAACTTAATTTAGTTCTTAATAATAATTTAAGTACTTTTATAATTTAGTTTTAGAAAAATAAAAGAAGAAAAGAGAACAAAAATACAAAGAAAAATCGGATTGGGCCACTTCTTCAATTTCAAACCACAGGCCCAAATAATTGCCCAACTTTCCCCATGACCCGGTCCGTTTCAAACCGGGTCGATCCAGTCCGCTCCATTAACCCAACACCCCTTCTTCATTTTTGTCCAACACAAAACAAAACCAAAAAAATAAAAAATAAAAAGTGAATTATCACTATTAATAGTTTTATTTTTTGTTTTTTTTTATATATAAAAAAAAATCCGAAAATATTTTATTTTATTTATTATTTTTATTTTAAAAAAATATATATATATAGTAATTTCGGAAATGATTTTAAAAAAATAAAAAATAAAAAAATAAAAAAAAAGTAAAAGAATGTAGAAAATTTAAAAAAAAGTAAAAAGTTTTAAAAAATTTAAAAGTAAAATAATGTTGGAATTAAAAAATAAATATAAAGGTATCTGAAAATTTAAAAAATTTAAAGTAATTGAAAGTAGCATTTTTAAAAGAAAAAGAAAAGATAGTGGTTTGTTTTTTAAAGAAAAGTTAAATAAAGTGAGATTCTCTTTTAAAAAAATAAAAAGTGGGATTTTAAATAAGATAAAGTAATTAAAGTTGGAATTTTAAAAATAAAAGTAAATAAAGGTGGGATTTCTTTTTCTAAAAAAATAAAAGCAATTTGTAAGTGGGATTTCTTTTAATTAAAAAAATAATAAAATAATAAAAAAACAAATCTGAAAATTTCGAAAATTTTGCTATAAATAGAAGAGAAAATTTAGGAAGAAGAGGTGGAAAAAAAGAGGAAAAACTAGATAGAGAGAAGAAGAAAAGAGGGGCGGAGAGAGCAGTATACACTCGATATACACTCTGGATACACAGAATATACAGGGACAGAATTCATTTTGAAGAGAGTAAAAAATATAGAAACAAATTTTCTGAAATATTGAGAGTGGAAGAACACCATAGAGAGTTTAAATCTAGAAATAAAAAAATAAAGAGAGATTTCCGCACTATTTGTCTTCTCCATTTTTACTAGTTTTCTTCGTGTTGCTGGGACTTCTGGACTGAGGTGTTGAAGCTACTGTGTTGGGCTTTCAGCTGCTGTATGTTGCTGTGTTACATACTACTCTCCTACTTCTTTTCTTCTTGTACTGCCATTTCCAGGTACACATTTGTACACTCTTGGTTTGAAGCGAAAAAAATGAAATATTAATCAGGCTTTGTTTCTGTTGAATTCCTCCTGTTTAGATTTGTGTTTGAATATTAATTTTCCTCTCTTTGTATAAAAATGTAGTTGATTGATTAATGAGTAATAAGGTTACATATGTATAACTTCTTCATATAATAATGTTAGTTTAAATTAATCGAAAAATAGTTAATCTGTTTTGATATTATGGTGTGTCAATCTCATGTTCTAGTATTATTGAATAAAAGAATATAGAATGAAAGCAGTTTTTCTTTGAACAAACTCGATTGCAATTTTCCATTCGCATTAACCGTAAACTAATAACTAATAAGTTACATCTTTTCAGCATGTAATTAATTGAGGTATTTTCTTTTGTTTTAGAGACAAACTTAATAGAAAAAATGGAGTCACTGTAGGTTTATCCTTAAAAATAAAAATGAGATGAGCCTCGCCGAAAAATACAAAAATCGCGGGGCCCTCAGTAAATATTTGCTTTAAAATTGCTTAGACTTCGGGATGGACCGTTTAGCAAAATTCCACGGCCTTCCTAAAATAATGATACGCTAGTCACTTTAGGCGCGTATTTAATAACGTTATCTCTTTAAACTCGGGTGCACATTGATGTGACCCAAATCCAAATCTCAACGGAGTCGAGATATGTCAATAACCACGGGTGCATTGATGTAACGTGGTTCGAGATATGTTTTCACGACGTTGCAATTCTCGTAAAATAATAATTATGAAATCGGTAAAAAGATAAAATTTGCACATAAGTTCACATTTGTATAAAATCAGATAATCAAGCCGAATATGACAGTTGAGCGACCGTGCTAGAACCACGAAACTCGGGAATGCCTAACACCTTCTCCCGGGTTAACAGAATTCCTTATCCAGATTTCTGGTACGCAGACCGTAATATAGAGTCATTCTTTTCCTCGATTCGGGATTAAATTGGTGACTTGGGACACCCTAAATCTCCCAAGTGGCGACTCTGAAATAAATATATAAATCTCGTTTTGATTGTCCTTTAATTGAAAAAACTCCCTTGCACCCTCGCGGGTGCGGAAAAAGGAGGTGTGACAGTAAGCTTGGGTGGAAGAAAGAGAAACAGAAAAGATAATCCAATGGGCTTTCCCGATCAACACTTCCAGCCTCGACATCATCCCCGTGGATATCCTTATGCACCAGATGAGCCTCCCTAATGCCACTTCTCTCCACATAACACCCAAAGGCGTACATCACTCTCCCAATACCCAGCTCCACAAAATGCCTATCTACCTTTACAAGTCTACCGAAACCCCCGGGATCAGGTTTCTGGCCCAATCAAGCATTTAAGAACGAGAGGTTGCGGAAGAAGAAAACCTTCACTCCATTAGGAGAGTCATATGCCAGTCTGTTCTAGAGGCTACGGAAATTGGACATGTTGAAGCCGATCTAGATAAAAATGCCAAACCCTCTTCCAAAGAAGTTTGGTTTTTCTCAAAGGTGCGCATATTGCTCAGATGCCCCAGGGAATGACATAGAGAAGTGTTGGAATATGAAGAATGCGATTCAGAAGCTTATTGATGCAGGCGACATTGTCGTGTAAAATCCAGACGCAGCAGACACTAGCCAAAATTCGTCACCTGTGCATAATGAGACGCATATGGTGGACATGATTTATTTTGAAAAGGAATGTGAGAATTTTTCTGGGATCCTAGAAAGTCCACATGCTACGAAGCTTTCAGTGCTATCTAAGAACGAGCAGGCAAAGGGAATCCAAAGGCAATCTGTTAAGAACAATGTGATGGAGACTTGTGAATGTCCTAGTATTGTTGATGCAGAAGTCAGTGGCTAAGATGTTGAGTTTGATGATTGGAAAGATGCTCTTTTCTTGGTTAGCCAGGGAGGAGTTTTGGTGGTTTATTTTGTTGTCATTTCTGCTATCCGGGTTATTTCAGGGTTGTAATCCGGATATTGTCTTGTGACTCAAACCTTTCTATCCTTTTATTTTACTTAGTTTGTTTAGTCATAATAGCCCGTTTAGTGTTGTCTAGGTTTGTTCTAGGTTTGTAACCCCAGTTTAATTTGTTTGTTTTGTTGTCCAAACCCTTTCACTATCTGTCTAATGCAATTTTCTGTTTTCTGTGATTTCTAGTCATTTTCGTTTAGTTGTCTTTTCTTTTTATAGTTCCTTTCCTGCTGACTCTAGTGACATGACATGCACGCATAATTCCCAGCCTGGTTTTAAAAGTCAGTTTAATCACAAAGCAATGAAACAATGTTGAAGATGTAAGGACATTTGAGGGAAATAAGTAAAGGCATTTTGAGATCACTTCAAGCCCGAATTGTGTGAAACTGGGGCAGATAGGACATAAAGAAACCCTATTGAAATGCATCTTGCCGTATCGGGTCGAAGCTGAAGGCAAGTTCGCCCCAAATTTGCAGGGGGTCATTCGTGGTGATGAGAGTGAGAGTGTTGTCCAATGGTGCTTTGTATTTAATAGAGGTAGAAGGCAAATGTGTAGAAATGGCTATCAATTCTGATGCGTTCAAAAGATATTATGTATGATTTCTTTGGTTAAGTTGTGTTTGTTTGTACTTGGCATGTTTTGAAGATTGGAATGACGAAGGCATTTTGTTCTGCTATCTAAACACTTTATCCTTTGTTACCCTTTTGAGCCTTATTTATTTCTTTTTCATACCCCTCTTTTGGAATCAGTAGTAAAGTTCAGAAACGCAAGTGCAAAATGTAAGTAAAGGACAAAGAGAAAAAGAGAAAGAAAAGAATGAAAAGAGGAAGAAAGAATGAAGAGAGAAAAAAAAGAATGAAAAGAAAAATAAGAAAAAAGAAGAAGAAAAAGAGAGGAAAAAACAACAAAAAGAAAAAGAAAAAGAAGAAAAGAAGAGAAAGAAAAAGAAAAGAAAAAGCACAAAAAAACAAAGCAATTTCTATGACATGAACTACATTCGACCTGATTCCTTTTAAGGATACGTAGGCAGCCTCACGGTTCGGTCCCATCAAAATAAAAATCCAAAAGTTCCCAAACAAAGAAACTGGGGCAGAAGTTGTGGTTGTTGTAAGAAATCTGATTCTGAAAGTTGTAATTTTGAACCCATGTGAATTGTTTTGAGCCTTTGATATCCTTTCTTTTTAACCCTATCCAAAAGCCCATGTTACGGGCCAAAGAAAGACCTTCCGATCAGTCTTCGAGAGATACCAAGTCAAGAAAGGAGAGATAATTCATATCAGGGGCAACACTCTGGTCCAAGCGGAAAAATAATGAAAACGAGAGAGTTTTATTAGTGAAAACCCTCACGGGCATCGTAAGGCGATGAAAGCTGAGAGAAATCAAAATGAGAGAGTCTTATTGGTGAAAACCTTCACAGGCACCTTGAGGCGACAGTAAGTTGAGAAAAAGAACAAAATGAGAGAGACTTGATGGTGAAAACCCTTCGGGCACTACAAGTCGAAGAAGGATTGTGAATCAGATTGGATAATCGGAGCATTGAAGCCCAGTTTCACGGTTTAAAGGTACAACAAGAGTTGAACATCAAGCTTGCTCAACAGAATAGGCCATAGGTGCATGTCATGGTCATTAGAGTTGGTATCCACATCTGATAGGTTTCTACTTTGTAGTTTTCTTGTTAGGAATCATCTCTTTCCTTTGTCTTTTACTCTGTTCCTTTTGTCTTGTTCACTTCCTCTTCTTGAGTCTGTGCGGTTAGAACAAGTGAGAAATGACTTCAAAATTTGCCACCAGCTGTCCAATTGCACAAAACGGGGTTTGGCTAACAAATCAAAATGCCATAAGTCAGAAAAGAACAACAAGCGCATTGAGTTGGTAATAATCAACATGCTTTGGGATTCATGTGAAATACAAAAGTTTGGTATATATCAATTCATGAACAATGCAACAGATGGAGGGTGTAGGGTGAACGGATCAAAGGTATTTTCTGTGATAAGATTGACAAAGAAAGTGGTTAACCAGTGATAAGCAAGGTCTTCCAAGAAGAAATCAAAGTTATCATGGCAAGTGAAGGAGCAATAGACCTCAAGGCCAATGCCGGTGGGTTAAGTCAGGAAAGAACAGCATGCACATTGAGTGGACGGTAATTGACGTGGTTTGGGATTCATGTGAGACACAAAGGTTGGTAAATGTCAGTTCATGAGTAATGCAACAGATAGAGGGTATTGGGTCTGAACGGAGAAGAGGTATTTTCTGTGATAAGGATGGCAGAGAAAGTGATTAGTCAAGGAACAAGCAAGGTCTTCGGGTGGAAATCAGTTATCATGAGAAGTGAAGGAGCAACCGCCCCCAAGTCAAAGCCACAAACCAACCACCATATTTTAAATTGACAAGATTTTTCTTTGATTTGAAACAGGGGGAGAAAATTTCGTTTGTTCCAGAGAAATCCTCCGCTAGGGAAAGGCAAACACTAGACAGGTTTGATGTTTGATTTTCAGGACCCTCCTGGATAATGGAATTTAATTTTAAAATTTCAGGACCCTCCTGGATAATGGGATTTAATTTTAAAATTTCAGGGCCCTCCTGGATAATGGAATTTAATTTTAAATTTTCAGGACCCTCTTGGATAATGGGATTTAGTTTTAAGTTTTCAGGACCCTCCTGGATAATGGGATTTAGTTTTAAGTTTTCAGGACCCTCCTGGATATTGGGATTTAGTTTTTAAATTTTCAGGACCCTCCTGGATAATGGGATTTAATTTCAAAATTTCAGGGTCCTCCTGGATAATGGGATTTAATTTTAAATTTTCAGGACCCTCCTAGATAATGGGATTTAGTTTTAAGTTTTCAGGACCCTCCTGGATAATGGGATTTAGTTTTAAGTTTTCAGGACCCTCCTGGATAATGGGATTTAGTATTTAAATTTTCAGGACCCTCCTGGATAATGGGATTTAATTTCAAAATTTCAGGGTCCTCCTGGATAATGGGATTTAATTTTAAATTTTCAGGACCCTCCTGGATAATGGGATTTAATTTTAAAACCTCAGGACCCTCCTGGATAATGGGATTTAGTTTTAATTTTTCAGGACCCTCCTGGATAATGGGATTTGGTTTTTAATTTTTCAGGACCCTCCTGGATAATGGGATTTAATTTCAAAATTTCAGGGCCCTCCTGGATAATGAGATTTAATTTTAAATTTTCAGGACTCTCCTGGATAATGGGATTTAATTTTAAAACTTCAGGATCCGCCTGGATAATGGGATTTAGTTTTAGGTGTTTTAGACCCTCCTGGATAACGAGATTTAATTTTAAAATTTCAGGACCCTCCTGGATAATGGGATTTAATTTCAAAATTTCAGGGCCCTCCTGGATAATGGGATTTAATTTTAAATTTTCAGGACCCTCCTAGATAATGGGATTTAATTTCAAAATTTCAGGGCCCTCCTGGATAATGGGATTTAATTTTAAATTTTCAAGACCCTCCTGGATAATGGGGTTTAATTTAAAACCTCAGGACCCTCCTGGATAATGGAATTTAGTTTTAAGTTTTCAGGACCCTGGATAATGGGATTTAGTTTTTAAATTTTCAGAACCCTCCTGGATAATGGAATTTAATTTCAAAATTTCAGGGCCCTCCTGGATAATGGGGTTTAATCTTAAAAATTCTCAGGTCCCACCTGGACAATGGGACTTAGTTAAAATTCAAATGTTCATGAGTAACAAGATCTAGCTAGGCTCTACCTTGAGGAAATATAAGTTTGGCTTTGAAGTTTTCATGCTTAGGATAAGATTCAATTTAAAATTCTCAGGACCCTCCTGAATAATGGGACTTAGTTTTAAGATTTCAATTAGATAACAACATTTACCGTAAGTTCTGTTGTGGGGCAGCATAATTCGGCCGAAAAAGAATAGTCACTCTTGAGATAAGACTTGATTTTTGATTTTCAGGACCCTCCTGGATAAAGGGATGTAGTTTAAGACTTTCTTAGATAACAAGTTGTAGCAGGAGGCACACCTTTAGAAGATATAATTTAGATTTATTAAAGTCATCATTTAACTAGGAGTTTTCAGGACCCTCATAGTTAATGGGATTTAGTTTTCAAATTCGTAGAGATATTTGGTAACATGATTCAATGCGCCCAGCATCAAATTGGGGCAGAAAATTTTCTTTGTTTTGTCTATTTTTGTTGAAATTAGGCGCCCACCTGGAGAACAAGGGAATACATTTTTCAAGTTCAGTAATCAGGCGCCCACCTGGAGAACAAGAGAATACATTTTCGAGTTCAGTAATCAGGCGCCCACCTGGAGAACAAGGGAATACATTTCCAAATCCAGCAATCAGGCGCCCCCTAGATAACAAGGGAATACATTTCAATTTTTGGTAATCAGGCGCCCACCTGGATAACAAGGGAATACATTTAAAGTTTTGGTAATCAGGCGCCCACCTGGATAACAAGGGAATACATTTTCAAGTTTCGGTAATCAGGCGCCTACCTAGAGAACAAGGGAATACATTTTCGAGTTTAGTAATCAGGCGCCTACCTGGAGAACAAGGGAATACATTTCCAAATCCGGCAATCAGGCGCCCCCTGGATAACAAGGGAATACATTTCAAGTTTTGGTAATCAAGCGCCCACCTGAGGAATAAGGGAATACATTTCAAGTTTTGGTAATCAGGCGCCCACCTGGATAACAAGGGAATACATTTTTCAAGTTCAGTAATCAGGCTCCCACCTGGAGAACAAGGGAATACATTTCAAGTTTTGGTAATCAGGCGCCCACCTGGATAACTAGGGAATACATTTTTCAAGTTCAGTAATCAGGCGCCCACCTGGAGAACAAGGGAATACATTTTCAAGTTTCGGTAATCAGGCGCCCATCTGGAGAACAAGGGAATACATTTTCAAGTTTCGGCAATCAGGTGCCCACCTGGAGAATAAGGGAATACATTTTAAGTTCAGTAATCAGGCGCCCGCCTGAAGAACAAGGGAATACATTTCAAGTTTCGGTAATCAGGCGCCCACCTGAAGAACAAGGGAATACATTTTCAAGTTTCGGTAATCAGGCGCCCACCTGAAGAACAAGGGAATACATTCAAGTTTCAGCAATCAGGTGTCCACTTAGAGAAAGGGAAAACATCTCAGATTACAATTCAAAGCGGCAACAAGGGGATTCCACCGGGAGAATGAAAGTCAACAGGGCAACAAGAACCACAAGAGCAAGTTTGAAGATATAGATAGGATTTTGTAATGCATAGATCATAGTCTAGTCTAGCTTCTTTTTATTTTTATCATGGTGTAATAAGGGGTTCAGTAAGCAGTAGCAGTAGCAGCAACAACAGTGAAATCACAGCTTCATGGTAGTCCCAGCTACCAAAACTTCCCAAATTATACTAACCTGATTTCTTTATAGCCAAGGATATGTAGGCAACTTCGGAAGTAGGGTGCAGTCAAATCTTTCAAAAAATTCTTCCCACGGAGTATTCAAACGGGCAAAAATCGCTCGTATCCGCTCACTTTATCTTTGCTCGAAAACTCTTTGTGTTTCCGGGCAAAGAGGGGCAGCTGTGAGCATGTAATTTTTGCCCTATATGAATTGCTCCCATAAATTCAAAACAAAATAACTTCTTTTCATTATTTGCAATTTTTATGGATTTCGTGGCATTTTCTGATAATTGTTTGCATTTGTCTGTGCATTTTTATTTTTTGTTTAATTAATAAAAAATTCAAAAATATGCTGCATTTGCATTTAGGATCTAATTTTGCATTCTTTAATTAATTAGAAATTTAGTGTTTTATGAAAATGGAAAAATCACAAAAAATAACTTATTTTTGCGTTTTTAATTTTTTTTAGTTTCGAATTTTGGTAGTTTTTCTTCAATTTGGTATTTAATTAGTTTTGGTAATTATTATTTAGAGTTAGTTAATTTAATTTGATAGAATAATTTGATTAGGAATTAATTCAGGTTTTATTTTTAATTTTAATTTAAAAGAAATTAGAAGAAAAAAATGATGAAAAATGAAAATGAAAAGGAAAAGGGAATAAGAATAAATTCAGTTATGGGCCAAGTTTACACCAGCCCAAGTCGTTCCCCCATACCCAGTCAATTCGACCCAAAACCCGCCCCTAATACCCGGTCCACCCCCCAAACCTAAACGACGTCGTTCCGTGAAAGAAAAATCTGAGCCGTTGATATCTTTTAATCTAACGGATCAGAACTGGTTTCCCGTATATACATATATGTCTGAATCTCGCACCCCCCGTCTCTCCTCTCTCATTCTTCTCTTCAGAGACAACCCAAGCAAAACCCTAGCGCTGCCCCTAAAATTCTCCACTCACCGGTGGCGGCGCCCGTCCCAATCGACCCCAAATCAATACCACATAACCACCATACTCCCCTCACACCTAATCCACCGTTGGTTTCACTTGAATATGTCCAATGCTCCTCGAATCTTAAATCTGAGTTCGAGCTCTAAAAGTTCAAAACCAATTCCTGTTGAATCTGGTGGCATGCATCGACTCAAGCCTTTGTTTTTCATGACTAAAAGGTTGATTCATTACGAAACTGATGCTGTTCGTTTGTTCTTAATAGAGAACAAGTGATTAGCATCAGTTTCGTGTGAATCAGGGCATCAAGTGTAACTTCGAGTTCGATCGGTGAGTTTCTATCTATCTTTGTGTCCATTTATGGTTTTAGTTCACTTTTCATCCTTCTTCTTTTCTTCTCCTTTTCTCTGGTTGAAAACTTAACCAATTTTCTGATGTTTGAATTGTTGTGTTCCCTATCTCCCTTTTTATGTTAGCCGCATTAGTGTAATTAGGTTATTCTGATTTAATAATTTAGTTGATTCCTTGCCTATTTGTGTTAGTTAATCAGTTAATTAGTTCAGGTTTTGGAAATCATTTGTGTTTTCTTTTGGTTGCTGATTTGGTTGAGTTTATTTAGCTGTTTGGGCTTTGGGTCTGACCTATTTGCAAAAGAAGGGCAACCCGTTCAACTAGTTAAACCATTGGGTCAACTTGACCCATAACCCATTTGAGTTCCTGGGGGGTAATTAACAGAGTTTTCAGGGGTAATTTGGGGAAATAAGGGTAGAGAATCTGTTGGTAACTGCCTAGGAAGCTTCCTAGAAGCAGAAAAAGAGCCTTACTTGGCAGACAAGTCACTAAATAAGGGACTAAGTAGCAAAAATAAAAATGGAAAAAGGACAGAATTGAAAGAATTGAAATCTGATGGTTGCCCTATGGCCTTGCCTATAAAGGCATATCATTCTTGCCTTTCAAGGCAAGAATAAAAAAAGACTCAAGAGACTTGAAAGAGATAAAAATTTTGAAAAAAACAAAAATGGCTGAGAATTTTGAAACTGCACTGATTTCCAGTGTATTTCTTTGACAAAAACTGATCAAATTTTGTATCAGCTGGGGATTTCTGATCTTCTTCATTAATTAAAATCTCTAAAAGTTTCACATCTTGCACCTGGGTTGGGAGATGGTTTGATTTTTGGTTTTCTCTAGGTTCAAGCTGCTGTGAGGTCACTGTTGCATTGCTACTTTTGTGCGTTTTGTTATGCTATTATCTACTGTTTCTTCACCTCTTTTTCCCTTTCAATTTCTAGGTATGCTCTTGAAACTTGGATGGAACTGAAACCTGATTGAGCTTTGTATAAAGATCTGTGATCCAGCTAGTTTTAAATGAAAATATCAGTCCCTGTTGTGTTAATTTCTACCCTGTTGTCATTTATGTTTTAGTTTAGCTTCTTATGTGCATTTCGTTTTGTTTTAAGGCTTGGATCTGAGTTTGTTTAAATGTAGTTGATTTAAAGCTATTTAGGTCTCTTAATGTGTATTAATTAAAGACTATGGTCTAATTTAATTAACAACAATTGTCTGGCTGTTGGATTGTGTTTTGTCACAGCCATGGCTTGAATGTAAGTCAATCTAGACTTTGTTCTAACAAATTTGGTACAGGTTGTGCTCTCTTTCAATCTTGTTTAAGTTTGTTCTTGTATAGTTTGAGGTCTGGATCCAAGATTGTATGACTTATCATGTAATCCTGCTTCTATTCATGTACTAAGTTATGAACATGTTTTATATTTGGTTTAAGGATTGTTAGCACTCGTCCAAATCCAGGATTTCCTTGAATGATAATTGGCTTCAAGTATATTTGTTGAATAGTTTCGAGTTGGTATAATCTTGTTGAATGGGTCAGTTTGAAACGGATGTTGCATGAATTTGTAATCAGTAAGTTTTGACATTAAGTGATGAGCAACTTGTGCAAAAGGTTTATCGTTACGACTGGAAATTGTATTATTTTTTTTTGCTATAGAATACATGCGCTGAGTTCTAAACATGTTTTACATTTGGTTTAAGGATTGTTAGCACTCGTTCAAATCCAGAATTTTCTTGAATGATAATTGGCTTCAAGTATATTTGTTGAATCATGTTTTGGGCCATCATCATTGGCCCAATTACAATTGCCATTCGTTTCGTAACTACGCTGCCCAGCTGGGCTTCCCTTTGAGCCCAGTTACCTCTCACGCAGAATCAGTAGTAAGGTGAAACTACAATTGGGTTTCAGGCCGGGCCAAGCTTTGGGTTAGAGATAGTGCAGTTTCTGCATTTTTTTGTTTCTTGTTGATTAAGCGGATTAAGTTCAAACCTTAGGTTAAAGTAATTATAACCCTTTTCAGTATTCTCCTCAGGTTTAATTAGGCTCTTTGTCAACAGTTGATGTGTGCCATACTTAGCAAATATAGTTAGGGCCCTTAAGAGTTCAATCTTGAATTTCCCTTAAAATTGAATTCGAGGCATGCTGTGACCAACAAAAACTTTAAATGCACGGCCTTCATTTAATTAACGGGTTTGTTTTCTTTCGAGGTGTGCCATTAGCAAACTTTCCATGGCCCTCGCAAACTTAAAAACGCGTAGTTGCTTTAGGCGTGTATTTTAATAATATTACCTTCCTAAACTCGGGTGTGCATTTCATGTGACCCAAATCAAATCTTAGCAACGTTAAATAAAATGTGTCTCAGACTGCGGGTGCATTTCATGTGGCGTGGTCCAAAGACGTGTTTTAGAGACGTTGAAATCTTCCTTAAAATAATTAAAAGCGGTTTAAAGTTTAAAATGGCATCATAGGGTAAAACGTGTTTCTAAAATCAGATAATTAAGCCGAATATAATAGTTAAGCGACCGTGCTAGAACCACGGAACTCGGGAATGCCTAACACCTTCTCCCGGGTTAACAGAATTCTTTACTCGGATTTCTGGTTCGCGGACTGTTAAACAGAGTCAATCCTTTCCTCGATTCGGGATTTGAACCGGTGGCTTGGGACACCATAAAATTATCCCAAGTGACGACTCTGAATCTTTAAATGAAATAATCCCATTTCGATTGTCCTTTAATTGGAAAAACTCCCTCATCTACCCTCTCGGGGGTGTAGGTAAAAAGGAGGTGTGACAATTACGCCACTGTTGATCACATGTTAATTCGTAAATGTTAAAGGGTTAAGGAAAAAGGGTAATAAATCTATAATACTCGGCTTGTCTAGCTTTCATGAGTAGGTGCCAGCCATCACGACTCCCGAGGGTGAAAATCTGGGTCGTGATATTAATCTATCAATTTTAACTAAAAAATGAACAACATGCAATGTGAAATAATAAAATCACGGTTTTAAAAACCAAAAATAAATAAATAATTTAACATATGCCAAATTTCAACATAATAAAAATAAGTTCCAATATAACTTAAGATTAAGAAACATAACAAGTTTATTACCTTATTCAACAACGAAATTCTACTTTAAGGACATCACTCATTATATGCCAAGTTTGTTAATGACTCATTATTTCTAATATTAGGAGGTGTAGTTTCAAAATCTAAAATAATTATACCTCTCCAATTACAACCAATTCCATGCTTAAAAAAAGGTCCAAATATTGACACTTCAGAAAATCTAAAAAGGCATTAATAAACTTTTTACAATTTCACGTTTACTACTTCAAGAAAGCATATAGTCATTTATTACTCACTTAAAAAAAAGATAATATAGTAAAATATTCCTTAGGACTAATGCTATTAAATAATTTTCTGAATTAATGGGTGTGCCAACAAAAAATCAAAAGCACAGAAGGGAGTAACAAAAATTTAGAAAAAGTAGAACTACTCACACACATTGATACAAAAATTTTCCTTAGAAATACTTCTCCATAAACTGTCATATAGATACAGACGGAATTTGTTTTTAAAAGTAATGATATCTTCACATAGAATTTCAAAAGTACTAGTAGATCACAAGTGATTCTCTCAAAATTTTGGCTAATTGATCAAAGTAGATTTGTTGAAAGAGAACACTTTCTCCTTGCTGTTGCGGACCATGTTCATCTTTGGCAAAAATGCCTTACTTACCTATATTTTATATCCTTACAGCTTGTTTGGATGGTTGTTACATATCGTTTCATAATGTATCGTATTGTATTATACTGTATCGTTTGATGAATATAATGTTTGGATGGATTGTGTCGTTTTGCCGTCGTTTCATGGTATCATGCACCAGTAATATAATGAATAAACTTGCAATATTATAAATAAAATTATGAGATGGTATATAAAAAGGTAGGGTAAATGATAAAATAAAATTATTTAATAGTAATGAAGGGTGAGATTGCGAGAAAAACACAAGGAAACGACGCGACCACACCAAATCGGTCGTTACATAAAGTGGCACATTTCATTGTTATTTAACGACGGATTTAATGATACGATACAATAAAATTTAAATAACAATCAAAACAAACATTGTATTTAAAGTAACAATACGATACGATACAACGGGTAACAACCATCCAAACAAGCTGTTAAAATTTCCGTATTGTTGTACCGTTGATTTTCCATGTCCTCCTTTTTCCTTAACCTTAATCCCCACTATTTTTCCATGTTTCCTGCTTCCACAATATTTAACGACGTTTGTGTTATCCTGCTTTTGTTGCGAATTTCCGTCTTCTATATATGAATTATGATTCACGAACATAACGTAAAAGATCTTAAATTAATTCCCTATTTTTATAGAAATAGCTGACCATATTTACTACTTACTTTTTCGAGCCATATACATAGATTATACATTAATTATACATATATAATACATAAATTATGCATATATTATACCTCCACCAGCTATTTAAAATACTCCAAAAAATTATTTTCCAAATTTTTACTTCAGATCACTCACAAAAATTCAAAAAAAGTCCATAATTGTGTTCATGTTCAAACACAATTCTAATTTTCAAATACTATTTCCACTTGAATATTTTTTTCTTTTACTTTTTTTCCGAAAATTTACAATTCTTATGTCCAAATGCTCACTTTAGTATCTGGATAATATTCCTCTTATGAAACTACTTGCCATTGATTTCATAATTCAGGCTGAAAATAGCAACTCTATTTATCTCTAAACTCATTTTCTATGGCTTCTTAACTTCTTCCGTGAGCTTCAAATACCTCAACTTGATCTTTTATTCTATCAGTTACAGGTTGAGTTAATTTCTGGAACCATAATTTTTGCGGTTATCTGTGTCAATCCAGGACTTCGAATCCATCTGTATCTAGTTGTCATTATTTGCTTCATCATCGTTAGGGAGTACTATTAAATGGTAATTGATTGTTGGGATCGAAATAACATGGCATCATGCTAAAGTTGATAAAGGAAAACTCGATGGACGATGAATTAGACGACAAAAGAATTATACTAAAATAGAATACTATAATGAGTTTTGGTCAATTGACCTACATATAAAAACTAATATAAAAATATAAAAACTATTTAGAGAAATTCTCCCTAAACAAGTCTCTTTAATGACTACATTGTGGATATTGTTGTGGGAAACAGAGTCCTCAATTTATAGAAGTACAATACTTCTCTTCCAAGAAAAGGATAAGACATATGAAAGAGATTTATTTTTTTTCCCTTTCTTCAGGGAAGAGAATCCTAATACATTAGAAATTCATGTCAAAATCCTAACAATGATTTTCCAAGCAAGCTAAGGAAAGGAAATTCATTTTCACGTGCATGACAAAATTAATTACGAACGGTAGATTGATTGAAAGGTCTAAATGCAAGTAACCACAAATAGAGACAGACAACATTTGCCTGATTTGTAGGTAAATTTGCAGTATGCCCGGGAACTGTCTTAAATGAGCCAGTATATATATATATATATATATATATATATATATATACATACTTGATCTTTTTGACGTCTTACTTCCTACATGATTCATGACTTGCTTAAACCGCACCACCATATACCACCATCTCTCATTGGGCAAATATAATACTCCAAACAACTTGTGGCATACATTAGCAGTGAGATGTTAATTGAGCGGTAGTATATAGTTCGGATCAGGGGCGAACCTAGCCTTCTGTGTACGGGTTCAGCCGAACCCGGTAGCTTTTGTGCAGACTCTGTATTTGTCTTGTGAAATTTATGGAATATGTACAAATTATTATTAAGGAACCCAGTAACTTAAAAGAACTAGAATTCCGAACCCATAAGCTTCAAATCCTGGCTTGATCGCGGGTGTTCTTGAAATTTGACAGACTTTTGAGTTATAGAGGACACCTTTGGTTACAGAGAAGAAAACCTTGAAAAAGTATTCAAACTTTGACTTCCTTCATAAGGTAATAGTACTTGCACATCCCATTAGGATACAGCAAATGCTCTTTATTTAAAAACAAATCCATAAGCTGTCCAGGTCAAAATACACATTTTGAAAAAGGAGGCCCGATTGAAAAAGAAAGGAAAAAATTGTGTACCAAAAATTTTATGACCATAAGTTCACTGTTTAATGGACCACCAACTTTTCGACAAAACCTGAACAGACTGGGAAAAATAAACTTGTAGCCCTGAAGATCTAGCCTTGCTAGCTTCGTGTATGTGAGCAACGCAACTAGCATGGACAGCTTCAAACCCAAATAAATAATAAGTTGACAACCATCGTTAAAAGTATACTGTATTTATAACATAGAATGCCTGAATAGAGCAGAATGGACATAGAAGGTTCATATAACTCCCAACTACTTCCGAATTCAGGCATGGTTGATTAATTGATACAAATCTACTCTTATACTTGCAGATCCTTTGTCCATGCAAATTGAGAAAAAAATAGGCTTTGATGATAGGCTATAATTGCGTGTTTTAGTCGCGTATTACACTCTAATTTATTGCACTTTAATTAAGTTTGAGCTTTAATCGCTAGTGTTTTGTATTAACGGTGTGTTTTATGCCTTGTAGGAGTGATTCTGAGCTATATAGATGTTATGAAATGAATTCTAGTGATTTGGAGCTTTGAAGTCTGAGTAAAAGCCCAAGGAATTAAGCCGGAATCGTGTTCGGGGGTCAAATTTGATAGTTAAGAACAAACGAAGATTCGAGTAGGCATATTGCGCACTGTTTAGTAAAATAGACATAACTCTTTGCTCCGAACTCCATTTGGGCTATATAATATATGGTTGGAAAGCTAACTCAAAGGGCTACAACTTTCATGTTTTACGTTTTTCCAAATTTCAAACTGAACAGGGTGAAAAACTCGGTTGAAACCGCGACTGCGGACCTGACGCGGACTGAGGCAGTACGCTGGAAAAATACCGCGGCCGCGGACGTCAAGGCCTAGAAACTTGTCCTTTTTTGCGTAGAAGAAGGTATAATTGTTTGGGCCCAACCCTACTTGGTATATATACATGGAAAAACGGTATTTTGAAGGGGTTGAATATACTTTTGACACAGATTCGACCTAAGAAGGCAGGACACAATTGGAGCAAGGCAGGAATTCTTCTACGAGTTTTTCCTTCCTCTTCCTATTTTTCATTGTTGGTTATGACTTTTAGTATTGTAGTTTTACATATTATTATGAATAGCTAATTTGTTATCTAGGATTTTGATAGAACCTTTTGTAGGATAAATTCTTGTTATGTTTTTATATAATTGAGTCGTTGAATTTCTCTCCTTATTCAACTACGTGTTTATTGTTGTTGATTGAATGACCATCGATTGATTGTGCCTATTTATTATGTGTTGCTTGAAAAAAGATACATATTTAGGGGGTTGTTGAACAACGTCAATCCTAACGTATGTGAGAAATCAATACAACGGGTTTAAAGGCAAGTTTAGAAATAACAAAGCCTTTGGCCATAATGAACGGTTAGATAAAGCCAACTAGCGTAGTTCGAGAGAATGTCTAGTAAATTATTGTAGTTGCTCGAGAGAGAATTACGACACCTAAAGTACTCACGATCAGTAGAGAATACATTGGCAAAAATTGTAGGGAACATAGCTAGAAGGATTACGACAATTTGGGAAATCATAATTCTAGACCTCCTTAATTTAGTCTCCAACCCTTTGTCTCGTTAGTTGATAATTTTACCGCTTTCTAGTATTTGCTAGTTAATTAGTTAGAAATATAAATCTCAATCTTTATAATTTAGAAAATTGTTCAAACTTGTCTTTTTAGTGATATTAAACACATATAGCTAAGCCTTAGTTCTCTGTGGGATTCGACTCAAGACTTTTAGACCAGATTATATTTACAGCGACCGCTTATCCTTTTTAGGACTAGAGTTGGGCGTGATCAGGCTTCAAAGTTGTAAAACAACCATTCAATTAAAAAAAGTAAAAGCTTGCCTCCAGATTAGGACAGTAACCAGGGAAAGGCTATCTGAGGAGCACAGAGTGGTATCATGCTCCGTCTTGATTACTAAAAAGTGCTTGGTTGAAAGTTAGAAGTACACACAACTCCACATTACAACACAGTAACGAGAACGTCCAGTAAGTTCTACTGAGAATCAACAGTAGTGAAGGAAGAAGATAAAAACATGGGAAATACCAAACAATGTTCTCAACAGCAGTCACTAGCATCACATAAAAATCCTAATTAATTAGATACAGAGTTAAACGTCAACTAAGAAACTACTACATTTATTTTCAGCTAAGACGAGGAAGAACCAACCATGGAGCTTACCTTTTTCAAGAAGCTTTTCACCTCGCTTTCCAACTTGGCTCTCATCTCAGGGGAAATATTATCACCAGCCTTCTCAAGCATTGTTGTCATTGCCTCCAGATTCTGTTTTATGACGACAAGATCAGGTCCTTCACCATTTGAAGGTACAGCTCCAGAAAGTGCAGCTGGGGGCTTGAGTACATCCGCGGGCAGCAGTGACGTCTGTGTGTTATTAGAAGTTGAAACATGTCGGAGGCGATAACTGACAAGGGCAGGTCCAAACAGGTTTCTGCTTTGTAAATTCTGTAAGGCTTCTATAGCATCACAATCATTTACAAAGACAACCTGGGCAGTGGAATCATCTAGAAACTGCGTTTTGGATTCCACTAATGAACCAAACCTGGAAAATGTAGCAGTGATATACTCTTTAGAAGGCACTGGGGAACCCAATCCAAAGTTAAGCAAAAGGGTATTATGATCTCCATTATGATTGGGTATCCCGATGGCAGATTTACTAGTTCTCCTCCTCTTACGCTTGGGTTTATCTTGAATTGTGACTGAACTCAATTCTGCAAAGTCCTTCCCCTTCAAGTTGGGATCGGTGACTTGTCCATTCAAATCTGGTAGTCCACCCAATACCCCAATCTCAGAAACCAACTCTTCCTTCTTCCTCTTCCTCCTCTTAGGTTCAAGTTTACCTTGAGTAGGGGCAGGACCTATAACCTGCATACTTTCAACTGACAAGCCAGTATTATTTCCATTCAAGTCTGGTAGTCCACCCAAAACCCCAATCTCGTGATGAATCACAGCTGCAGTTGCCGTCTTCTTTTTCTTTTTGCCAACTATTCCTTTTTTGAGTGTATCGGTTCCTGTCTCTACAGAACCAGTAAGGGCAGTTGCATTTGTATCTTCAATTTTCTTTCTACCTCTCTTCTTGGGGAAAGCACTAGGAGGAAGGTGTCCTTTTACTTGATTATCAGATGTATTTGTACCCAATGGAGACCCGAAAGTTTCCTGACACCCTAAAGTCGCTTCATTTATTTCATCCATCTGAACTTCAACTTCAGGATTTCTGAATATTCTAAAACTTAAATAAAATTCCTTAATTGGAATGGAAGACGTACTTTGACTAGGAGAGAAGCAATCAAGAGCTGTCAGACGGAGCTCTTGGAGCACTTCTGCTGAAGAAGCAGCGGCAAACCCAACGTTGTTATGGCAAATGCCATTGTCATTAACAGATTTTCTTGGTTTCCTTAGTGAGTTACTGCATTTACCAATTGGAGTGGTGACCATAGATGGACTAGAAGGGCTCTTTATTCCACCAAGAGAAACTCCCTCATGATCTTCAGTTTCATCTTCTTCCTGACCAAGTGAATTCTTACGGCTCCAGCTGTTCACATAAGGATATGATAGGTACTTGCTCTTCTTCCGTTCTCTCGACTCAAATCCTTTTTCAGATTTTCCTCCAGCACTTCCGTTTGCAGTTTCTGAACAGGATATCATGCTCCCCATACCAATAGGAGATTCTAATGAGCCAGACATCTCCACCTCAGTTGTTTTACGATCATCAGAATCACTTTTACAGCTCTTAAGGACACTATCACCACTACAAAGCTGGCCATTACTGATATCTTTGGCATTATTTGTTGGTCTGAGTTTATAGACAGGCAATTGCTTATGACCCATTGAACAGTTAAAGGCTGATAGGTAACTCTCGTTGACTGTAAACTCAATACAACCTGGGCTACATAGATCCAAAGCACGTAATCTAATGAAGTTGAGAAGGTTTGCAGGCTCAAATTGAGATGCCGAAAAAACACTATGTTTTTCTTTTGAAAGATTTTGAGCAGCAACTTGATTTTCTTTTGAAAAACAAGAACAGGTCATCTTCTGTTTTACACGCCTACCAATCTCACCTAAAGCCTTCTCTATTGCACCATAAAAGCTTCTAGACTTATTCTGGCGAGACATATGTTCAAAATAATCTAGAAAGGGCTTCAACTGGAACGGCTGGCACAAACCAGACTTAGTGTTGCCAAAATACTTAACAAAGAAAAAGCCCCTATGATCACACTTCCCAGCATCCTTCGATGTAGATGGATCACAAATCATTCCCGGCCACCACAAGTCAGTCTTGAGTTTTACCCATACTAAGTCACCCACAGCAAAATTGTATTCTTGATTATCACTGGCATCTACTTCTGCTTCATTTCCATTGACAGCCATTGGGCTATCATTTTTCATGGAAAGCATGGAATCTGAACCACTATCGCCCAGCACTTGTCCATCCAAATTATGGACTGGGTAAAAACCATCCAATGGACCAAATACATCCACGGTCAGAGAAATACCATCTCCAGAGAATTGTACCTCTCTCAGAGAACCATTTGCATGCACATTTGAAATTGTTTCCGCAGCATCAACCATATCAACCTCCTCACCCCCATTAAGCAGAGACTCATTAAATTCAGCACCCAGTACATCACCATCTTTTGTTTTGTTAGTCTCCGGAATTATCGACCCCAACGCCTGAGTTTCATGTTCCAAAGTCTCTCCTTCCATCAGATTCTCAAAAGCAACACCCCCATTCTCCAGGCCAAGAGCCTCTAAGTCAATAGCATCATCTACATCTCCGAAATTGTTCTCGAGCTCAACCCCCTCTACATCGTTATAATTGTCCACATTTTCAAGCTTCTTCTCACTCTCAACTCCCCCCTGCCCATCCACTAGCTTCTCCTCAGAATCAACTCCCGCATTATTTTCATCCACATCTGCAAACTTCTTCTCAACCTCAACTCCCTCTAGATCGTTGTACTCATCCACATTTTCAAGCTTCTTCTCACTCTCAACTCCCTCCAAATCAGCGTTATCACGTCCATCAAGTACCTTCTGCTCAAACTCCACTCCCTCTAAGTCAACATTATCACCCTCATTTGCTAACTTCTTGAGCACATCAACACATTCACTCAACGGTATGTCGGTGACCAACTTAGAACCAGCACAACTCTCACTTAATCTAGAGAGAGCAGAAACCTCTTCTGGGGTTTTACCATCTAGGTTTTCATTTTGAAATGGCTTGCACTCTACAGAACCCTCCTCTAGGGTTTCTGATATATTCTGTGTCTCCATTGCGAGAAAGAACCATAAAGGTCTCAACTTTTCTCCAAATCAACAGCTACCCATCATATTATAACTGGTTTAAAACAGGAAACAACAAGAATTAATCACAGAACAAAAGCTTTCCATTCATGAACAGATTTCCACTAAAAATAACAAGAGGTAAAGAACCAAAAAAATCTAAAAACAGAACAGAGAAATAAAAAAACCAAGATACCAGCAAAAATAACTAATCACAAAAAAAAAAAAAAGTAGTCTAAGAAGAAGAGCAGCCTAAGTAGTAATTACTTGAAAGAACAGCCTAAAAGAACTTAGAAAGGGTATAAAGAGATCTGGTTAGAACAAAGACAGTGAAAAGGGAAAAGGGATATGGGATTTTCACCTTTTTCTCTCTTCAGCTTCTTCTTCTGTTACAGTGCAGTAGCAAGTGTTTAAGCAATGAATGATTTCTGCTAGTTGTGGTATCAAAATGGGGGGTTTTTTTTTGGTTACGTATACCTGAATACAGCGTGCTCTAAGTGAGTGATCCTTTAGTAGAGAGAATGAGTCGGCGGTAGTGGTACACTTGTATAAGCCTAACACTTCATTTAAAGGGCCACTTCTTACATTTCCAGTAAATATCAACCAAAAGACAACATTGCATTTAGAATTGGATTCCTCTTTTTAAAGCTTTGATACTTTTACTCCTCACCCTACTTCGTAGGAATCGTTTGGTTTGCATCATACGGGTACGGCTGGTGGGTTTACTTCCCCTCAATTTTAATCTGTGTCTTGCTTTCCGTTTATATACTATATTTTAACAAGATTCACATATTTCAGTAAGTTTTTCATTATGATATTTTTATTTTATCCTTAATGACGCTTTTTTTATAGTCATGATTAGAAATACAGAGAATATTTAAAACAATAATATTTAACTAGTATTTTCAATGTATAATGTACACCTTTAATTTGTTTAAGACTATTAGATTTCAAAATTTTCTTTGCATTCTTAAACTTCCTACCAATTGATAAAGACATATAAAACTTACTATAGCAAAGGTTAAATAAAACCATTTTAAAAAATTATATTCTATAGATACCTTTTATAGCAAAATATCTAATTTTGGTTACCTCCTACTCCTAAGTCACTAAATACGCTATTCAGTTACACTATTTTCTTTCTCTCTCTCTGCTTTGATATATGTCATTCTCTTCCCTCATTCCCTGAAAACACGATGCTCAATCTCAAAATTCCTCTCTCCCACATCACCTACAATTAGTCAAAAAACCCCACGCTCTCTCCCCTCTCCTCTCTTTCTAGGGCGACATGGTGTAGTATAGGCTGCTATGGATGCGCAGCTGTCACGACCCCGGTTCACCCTCCGTGAACCATCATGACGGCACCTAGTCCTATGACTAGGTAAGCCTAAATTGCGGAAAATAAACCAAGTTGCGAAAGTAAAACAATTTAAAACAGAATTAAAATAATAAAACAGTGTTTAAAAGTGCCGCTCGACATAAACAACATTTAACTTTCAGAAACCAATACATATGTCCAAGACCCGGAAACCCATGAATCACAAGCTAAGGATCACTACGCAGTACTCTAACTCCAGAATATCTAATAAGGAAAAGAAATACAGAAGGGCAAATGTTTAAAAGCTAGAATAGAAAGAGACTCCTCGGTATGCGGACGCGGCAGATGTACCTCGAAGTCTCTAGAGTAGTCGCCTCACCTCACGGGTGGTAGGACTGAGTCGCAGTACCTGGATCTGCACATGAAAAACATGCGCAGAAGGGGCATGAGTACACCACAACGGTACTCAGTAAGTGCCAACGCCTAACCTTGGTCGGGTAGTGACGATGAAGGTCAGGGCCTGCTGAGATTAAATAAAATATAAAGATTCAACAGTATAGAACAGAACAGTATAAATAAGTACAACAGTAAAATAATACAGGATGTACAGGACAACAACAACTATGCAGAAGCAAGGTAAACCCGGAAAAGAATACAGCTCAATACCAATAATAACAATCGGGGATCTCCTAGGATACCATTCTGTAGTCCCATATGTACATATCCAATGGATTTCCCGGGATCCCGTCCCGTAGTCTAACTCATAGTGCGGGGGGATCTACCGGAATCCCATTCCGTAGTCCCAAATGTAAATACTCAATACTGAGGGAATCTACCAGGTGCATTCTCATAGTTCCATATAACTTTGTAGGGGATCTACCGGAATTCCACATCCGTAGTCCCAAAATAAACAGATAAAGGGGAGCTACCGATATCCCACATCCGTAGTCCCAAAGTAAATACACATCAGCAACAGAAAAATATACATAAATGGCAAAATTTCATATTAAGGCAACAAGTGATTCTAGCCTAGCATGTTGCACAGAATTCAGGTAAGGCAATTTGAGCAAGTAAAACAATTAAGTCACTTAGACATGCTTTCCTAAGCTAACAACAGGCTTAGTAGTGCAAGTAATAGAAACAGGAAAGGAAACATACTAGTAATTACTTAAAGAAAATCGAATTTCCAACAATTAGCACAAGTACGCACTCGTCACCTCACGTACAAGGCATTTCAGTTACCAAATATACCAAATCCTAAGGTGAAGGTCCCCCACATAAGATTAGACAAGTCACTTACCTTGAACCGACTCACAATCAATCCGAAACCACGTTTTTGCTACGATATTCGGCTCCAAGTAGCCCAAATCTATTCAATTCAATTTCATAACGTAAATAACACTTCAAGTAACTAATTTTACAAAGAAATTCTAAGCTAATACGCAAAATTAGGTAAAATGACCAAAATGCCCCTCGGGCCCACGTCTCGAAATCGGGTAAAATTTACATTTCCAGAATCCTCACACCCTCACGAGTCTAACCATATAAAAATTATCCTAAGCCAATGTTAAATCCCCAATCAAAACTCAAATTCTTGGTCCAAGAACTTTCCCCCAAATTTCATACAAATTCCGAAATTAAAGGATGAATTCATGTTTAGATTAATGGGTTACATGCAAAGGGGAGTTAAGAATCGTTACCCAATTGATATATCTGAAAATCCCTCAAAATTTCGCTCAAATTCTAGCTTCCAAGCTTAAGTTTTGATAAAAATGGCTAAACCTTCGATTTTGAAATCGTATATCTGCCTAGGTAATTCCTTCTTCGCGAACGCGGTCAAAGCCTCGCGTTCGCGAAGCACAAAATAACTTTGATCATTTTTCCTCTTATGTGATCACGACCAACCCCTCGCGAACGCGATGCTTTACTCAAACAGGCCTTCGCGGCCGCGATGAATTAAATCCACTGAAGCTCAGCCGCTCATTTTCTTCTATGCGAACGCGACACTACCCACGCGAACGCGATGAACAAACACTTACCCCTTCGCGAACGCGGAGCCTTCCTGGCGAACGCGAAGGCTTAAATTCCACCTTACTCAACTGACTCTTCGCGAACAAGAGGGTCCACTCACGAACATGAAGAGTAAAATTCCTGCAACAGCTGGAACAAAATTTGCAATTTCTCTAAGTTCCAAAATGACCCGTTGAGCATCCGAAACACACCCGAGGTCCCCGGGATATCAACCAACCCTGTCAACCAATCCTAAAACATCATTCAAACTTGTTCCAGCCTTCGAAACACTCAAAACAACATCAAAACACCTATTTTCATCGGATTCAAGCTTAAGAATTCCAAAAACTCTAAAAATACGCTTTCGATCGAAAAGTCTATCAAACCTCATCCGAATGACCTGAAATTTTGCACACACATCATATTTAACACTACAGAGCTACTCCAACTTCCGGAATTCCATTCCGACACTCGGATCAAAATCTCACTATCGGACCGGAAACTTCAAAAATTCTACTTTCGACATTTCAAGCCTAAAATTGCTACGGACCTACAAAACACAATCTGAACACTCCCCTAAGCCCAAAATCATCCAACGGAGCTAACAGAACCATCAGATTTCCATTCCGAGACCGTCTTCACACTGTTCCGACTACGATCAACTTTCTAACACTTAAGCTCTCATTTAGGGACTAAGTGTCCCAAAACTCTCTGAAACTCAAAATCGAACATCCCGGCAAATCTACATAGCATAAATAAACTTGGGGAAAGCAGTTAATGGGGGATCGGGGCGTAAATTCTTAAAACGACCGGCCGGGTCGTCACATCAGCCCTCTCCATCAAGTTAACATCACACCGTCTCAATTCATCTTTCCTATACATACTTTTGTGAACAACTAATTTTTGACCACACCGAATTCCATACTATTTTAGTGTAAATATTTCTTTTAGATCTAATCTTAATATTTTAATTTTTTATCTTAGTTTTAATAGGTTTTATTTGAGAAATTTAAATATATATAAATACCTATGGAACATATTTTATTTGTATAGAGAAAATAAAAATTTACAAAAAATATATGATTTCTTTTAATTAGAATTTTTAAATGTAAGCTATGGTATTTTGGTTAGTATAATTTAACTATAGTGTAAATATTTAGTTTTCTTATGTATATGATATCTACGTCTCAAAGTAGTTGGCTAATATTTTTAGCTATGTAATTTATTCACTTTTCTTTATTTCAACAAATATATATATAGTGTAAATATGTAAATATATATGTATTTTTTTAGTGTCATTAAATTATATGTAAATATTTCACCTTCTTTTATATATATATATATTTGTAAATCTTGAGTCAGTTAATTAATATTTTTGTCCTAGTATTTTTATTGAATTTTACTTGAAAAATAATTAATTTTAAAAAAAGGCAACAAAAGAAAAAAAAAAGAATAAACAAACAAAACCTCCCAATTCCCCACTCTCCCATTTCACTCACGATCTTGCACACACACATGATCTTGCGTGCGCACGATCTTGCACAGACACACAACATTATACACACAAATCTCTATATATATGAAGAGACTTCACAAAAGAAAGGGGAGGGATCGGAAAAAAAAACCATGAGAACTAAAAAAAACCATTGTTATTTTATAGTCAAGATTCATTTGGAAAAATGGAGTTTATGTTATTTTAGTTTGAAGACGGAGTTCGAGATTTCGTTCGCGGTTCCGGTATTGAATTAGTTGCTGTCATTTTTTGGGCCGAGTTTTAGAGTCGGAATTTATAATTGATTCTTCGCAATTTCTGCTATTAAAGAGACCTCGCTTAACAGGTTCATCTTTACTTTTCCTATCTTTGCCTAATCTTGCTTGAAATGGATCGAGTTAACAGTGAGAGCCGCTATTAGTTTTCTTTGTATCAGGTATAGAATTTAATAATTTTTCCCTTGACTTCACTGTGTTTTCAATAATAAATAAGGTCATCAACATTTCAGAAGGATTTTAATAGATATTTGAGATTAAAAAAGGAAAAAAAATGCTTACTGTTATCTAGTGATCCATTGTTTTGCTAGAGGATCCTTACGAAAAGAGGCCGTTTTTCATGCTTGAGGAAAAGCTAAAGAAGGCAAAGTTTTTCTTTGCCATAAATTCAATAACTGTAAGTATAATATTAAGATACTTTCTTTACATTTAGTTATCATACTTGAGAATTGAGATAGTAATGCACTTCTGGTAATGCAAGGCCTTCACAGATAACTCTAAACTAATTTAGGAAAATAAACAATTCATAAATCCGATTAGTATGCTTTATGCACGCTTAATTAAATAGATCATCGTGATTATGTATACATTCGCGTGACAAAATTATGATTTCCATAATTAAAACCGAAGTACGCATTTGCGCGATTTTGGACAAACAATCTTTAGAAAAATTAGTGTTGTGAATTGTGTACACGTACGCGTGATATAATTCTTGACGCGCCAAACAAAATGAGTAAACGTACGCGTAACTCATTTCAAGATAATCCCATAATTTCATAATCAAGTAATTTAAAAGCGGTAAAAGGTAAAACACACATAGGTTTTAAAATGCGTAATTAAACAATTAACTAAGCTAGATATGATTAAAGCGACCGTGCTAAAATCACAGAATCCGAGAATGCGTAACACCTTCTCCCGGGTTAACAGAATTCCTTACCTAGTCTTCTGGCTTCGTAGATTTTAAAACAGAGTCATATTTCCTTGATTTGGGATTTAAAATAAACCGGTGACTTGGGACACCATAAAATTATTTCAAGTGGTGGCTCTGATTAATTAAATAATCTCATTTCGAATAATGTCACTTTAATTGAAAAAACTCCCTATCCTCCTCAGGGAAAAAGGAGGTGTGACATCTCTGGCGACTCTGCTGGGGAAGATAACCCATAACTTCTGTTCAGGGTTTAGAATTCGAGCTTGTAATGTGATCTATACTTGGCTTTATTAATTTGATGTTATTACTGTATTTTTTGGCCTGATGTGCTAATTGGCGCTTATTTACCGCTTTGATATTATTTGAATTATATTAAACTGTCTTCTAATGCCTCCCTTCTGAGTCTTTTGAATTTATGGTGCACACGTGCGCGTGGCCCACTGTCTGTTAGACGTCATACCAATTAGAACGAGGCTGGGTCAAGTAACTAGGTACTCTTGGTACGTTGCCCCCACCTTGGCTCGAGCTGTCCGCTTGGGTAAGCCAGGTCTAAAACACTCCCCATAGGATTTAAACCTAGAATAACATAGCCTCATGCCGGATCCCTAGTAGGAACGTTTGTTTGCATCATCTGCCTTTGACTTTGGAGACTCAACACAGGGGTTGGGTCCGTCTAGGACAGGTGTACCCGAGAATTGCAAGACCATCCTGATGCATCTTATGTGCTACTTGTGCATTATGTTTGATTCGACTTGTGCACGTTGACCGGTTTCTAAAACTATATATATAAAAATTGAGGAAAAACCAGAAGGGAGAAAATAGGAGAGAGAAAATTTATCCAATTTTCGAAAAATAACGATATTTAAAAGATTATTATAAAATAAGCCTAAATTTAAAAAAAAAAGCATCATCCTATTCCTGAAATATTTACGAACTACGTGGGTCTGATTCTCACCGGATGTGAGATATGTAGGCAACCTTAATCGGGTCCGGCCCCTACTTTTTAAAAGTCCAAAAATATTTTCTTTTAAATTCTACTCAAAATCCAAAAATATTTTCGTTCTTCTTCAAGAGTTTTTCTTTCGAACATTCCAAAAAAAAAATCAAAAACCAAAAAAATATTTTCTTTATTCTTTAGAAGTCTTTCTTTAGAAAATATCCATAAAAAAAGAGTTAGTTTATTTTCTTTATTCCTGATCTTCCTAAACTACACAAGATTTGATTCATGTCTCCATATGATATGTAGGCAATCCACATCAGGTTCGATCGAATCAGTTTGAAAAGAAAAGAAAAAAGAAAAAAGTAAAAAAAAAAAGAGAAAAGAGAGAGTGTATATTCTAACATGATTGTTCTTTTGAAATAAAAGCTAGTTAAAGGTGGTCGGTTTGTTGGTTTGCAATGGCGAGTCACGCGAAAAAATCAAGATCACTCGGAAGTAAAAGCATCTTCTCAACAAATGGAACACGCACCATTGTTGTTGATCCAAAGTCACGAAAAGGCAAGTTGACGGTGAAAAATAAAAAAATGAAGGCAAAATGTGAGGTTGACTTTACCAGATTTGAGCAATAGGACATGGCCGCTCGGGATGATTTGATGATGGGAAATTTGATCCAGCATTGAAAACCATATTAGCCATTGCCATGACAGAAGAGAAACAAAAAAACGGGCGCCAACCCAGAAACTTTCCCTATTAGACGAAAGTCTCGGCAGCCGGTCTTGCTATCTTTTCTGCCTTTCGAGTTATTTCAGTGTATCATCTGAATGTTTTTACTTTACTATCTTACATTCTGATGTAAACCCTTCTATTTTTTCTATTTAAAAAAATATAAGGAAATAAATGAAATCAATATTTCATCATCCATGAATGTCTCTTTTCTTACTCTTGTCACCTTTCTTATTCTCTTTTCAGTTCTGTAAATGCAGATTTTAATAGATAAGGCTTGTAAGAAAATAAATAAAAATTTGAACGAAAATGAGATACCCTCTCTTTCGATCATTGTTGAAGCCGAGATCGATGATGAAGATTAAGTCAAGACCCGGTTGAAACATTATCTTTAATTGACGGAAAGTGATTGGCCGGAGTCTGCCATAGGTAGTTGTACAACAAAGAATGGCCCATGCTTACAACAAAAAAGTACGTCCCAAGAAATTTGAAGTGGGGCAACTCGTCCTGAGACATATTCTCCCGCCTTATGAAGAAGCTAAGGAAAAATTTGCTCCAAATTGCAAAGGTCCATACGTTGTAACAAGAGTATTTCCAAATGGAGAGTTGTATTTGGGAGACATCGAAGGAAATGTCCCCAAGACAATAGTCAACACAGATGCAGTCAAAATTTACAATGTTTAACTCATTACTTGATGTTAACATTCTCTGATTGACATGACGAAGGCTTTCTTTCTCGCTAGCCAAACACCATTAACCCTTTTGCAAACCCTTTGAGCCGGTTCCCTCTCTTTGATTACCCTCTTTGAAATCTGGAAGTTATTATTAAAAAATGGCAAATAAAAGAAAGTAAAAAAAAACAACAAAAAAAGGAGAAAAGAAAAAAAAGAAGCAAAAGAAAACAAAAATGAATAAAAAAATAGAAAAATAAAAGAAATTCAAAAACAGAGCTCCCTGAACTACGTTCGACTTGATTCCGAAAGGATACGTAGGCAACCTCTCTCTGAGATTCAGTCATACCAAAATAAAAATCCGAATTCCCCAAAAAGTGAAACTGGGGCAAATATTATAATGTTTCGACAATTGTTTTGCCTGAAAGGTTCCAAAGTTGTAATTCAGTCCAAATTCTTTTTACCCAAATCCTTTTCATGTCCTTCTGATCAATCAATGAGAATGTTTACAGAATTAGAGGATACAATCGTTTGGATCTAATACAATCAAAATGAGAGAGTCTTATTGGTGAAAACTCTCACGGGCACCGTAAGGAGATGGTAAACAAAGAAATTGAAATGAGAGAGTCTTGTTAGTGAAAACTCACAAAGAACACTACAAGGCAATGGTGAGAAGAGAAACGAGAGAGGTTAGCTGGTGAAAACCCGCAAAGGGCACCACTAATCGAAAAGAGGATCCACGCAGCCATGGCATCAACACAATCATGATCAAGGTTTCCCGCTTTCAAGTCAAAAATTGTGATGACTTTCTGAGAATCGGACGGTTTATATAGATCAGACATCCAGTCCAAAAGGCATGTCATGTTCATTGAAGTCTGCATGTACTCCCAAATAAGTCCATATTTCTGTTCCCAGAAAGGGACACCTCTTATTCTAAACTCATTCGCTATTCCATTATTTGTTTTTTTCTTTGAATTCCTTTCGGTCTAACTTTGTTTCAAAAATACGACAAAGAAAAGATGGCAAGACCAATTTACAGGGTTCTCGTTTGAAGCGAGCTGATATATTCAAAAGGAGCCCAGCCTCGGCAAGGACATCAAGTCTACCCCGACTGACCATGATTGGTCGATGCTTTGAAATTGAAAACTTTGGAAGAAGAAAATAAAATTGAAGCACCGACAAAGGCAAAATAAAGCTGAAAGGTTAAGCCTCGTATGACTAACAGTTATTGGCAAAGTTTGAAAAGCCAAAAGTTTCCCAATGCTCTGAAATTGAAGAATGTTGAAGAAAGAAGTCAAATGTGAAAAGCCCACAAAGGTAAAATAAAGTTAAAAAGGGTCGAGTCCCACGCGACCAACCGTCGTGGCAAAGTTTGGAAAAGCCGAAGGTTTTTCGGGTTCAGAAATGTGATTGCTATTCAGAAAATAACCAGTTGCACTTGAAATTATTAAGGTAGATGAGCCGAGATCAAGAGAGAAATAATAAAGGCCACAAACCGACCACCATTTTAAAACTAACGAACCTTTCTTTGTTCAGAAAAGGAACAAAATAATTTTTGGAAATAGTTCGTGAAAAGGTGAACACCGCCAAGTGAAGTTCTTAAATCCTTAATTTTCTTCCAATATACATATAATTATTTTATTTTCAGTTTCATTGTAGGGAACCAATACCCTGTCTTCAATACAGGCTACTACATCCCTTGATTGTATTTTATTGCCAACATAGGGTACAACATCCCCTAGTAGCATCCCGAGTGCCACGAGCCTCATCTTAGTGCACACACAGGGTACTACATCCCCTGGCTGCAGTACTTTCTACCAACATAAGGTACGACATCCCTAGTAGCATCTTAGAGCGCCACGGGCCTCATTTTCGTTTGCCAACATAGGGTACGACATTCCCTAGTAGCATCTCAGAGTTCCACGAGCCTCATCTTATTGCTAACACATGGTACTACATCCCCTGACTGCATTATTTTCTACATTGGGTATGACATTCTGTGACGACCCAAAGGGTCATCACTTGCTTTCAGTTGATTTCTGTGTCTCCGAGGACTTGAAAACCTCATTAGATTCGCCTCAATTTGCGTGTGCAATCCGGGCACTTAGCCGGAAAGCTTAAATATGATAATCTGTGAAAAATAATAAGTTTTGATTATAGAATGAGCTAATTTGACTTCGGTCAATGTTTTGGGTAAATGGACCCGGACCTGTGATTTGACAGTCCCGGAGGATCCGTAGGAAAATATGGGGACTTGGGCGTATGCCCGGAATCGAATTCTAAGGTCCCAAGCCCGAGAAATGAATTTTTAAGTAAAATTGTTTTCAGAAATTGTTTAAGGAAATTTGAAATGAAAACTGATTAGAAAGCAATGGTAACGGGCCCGTATTTTGGTTCCGGCGCCCAGTACAGGTCTTATATATGACTTGAGTCATTCCTATGAAATTTAGTTAAAAACGGACGTCGTTTGACACGATCCGGACCTTAATTAAGAAATTTGATGTTTAAAAGAGTTTTGAGAAATTTCATTGATCTCAGGTTTAATTCGATGCTCGTGATGTTATTTTGGTAATTTGATTACACGAATATGTCCGTAGGATGTTTTTGAGGTTGTCTGTATACTTGGGTTTAAGTTTTGAGGGCTCAGGTGAGTTTCGAGTAGGTTCCGGGATGCCTTAGGCTTAGAAAGTCAGATGTTGCACGTTCAGGAAGTTGCAGGTCTCTAAACCCTTTAGTGCGGTCGGCGAGAAATCGCGTGCGACCGCGGAGGGGCCAGCGCGGCCGCGGTCGCCTTTGTGCAGAGCGCGGTGGAGGCTGTGCGGCCGCAGTCGCCTTTGTGCGGTCCACACAGGGTGTTGAACTGCAGGTCTTCAAGGAGGCCTGTGCGGCCGCGGTCTATTTGATGTGGTCCGCACAAAGGGTCTGAGAGGGGTGTAAATAAATGGGAATTTCAGTTATTTTTCACTTTTCAAAACCCTAAAAAAATATAAGAGGCGATTTTTAATCAACCTTTCTTCTCCAAAACGTTGGTAAGTGATTTCTAACTCATTTTCTTCACTCCTTAACATCTTTTAACATGAATTCAACTTCAAATCAAAGATTTTCATGGGCGAAATTGGGTGTTTTGGGTAGAACCTAGGTTTTTTCTAAAATTGGGGATTTGGACCTCAATTTGAGGTCCCATTTCAAAACAAATTATATATTTGGATTCGTGGGGGAATGGGTAATCGGGTTTTGGTCCGAACCTCGGGTTTCGACCACGTGGGCCCGGGTGTGATTTTGACTTTTTGGGTAAACTTTGGGAAAACTCATTTTCATGCATTGGGGTTGATTCATTTAGTACTTATTGATGTAATTAAGTAACTTATGACTAGATTCGAGCGGATTGGTGGTGGAATCAAGGGGTAAAGCTATAATTGAGGCTTGAGTGGTGTTCAAAGCTTTGAGGTAAGTATTTGGTCTAACCCTAGCTTGAGGGATTAGGAGTTGAGTCATACTTGCTCCTTGCTTCTTGTTGAGTACGACGTATAGGCATGGTGATGAGTATCTATACGTTGGTGTCAAGCATGACCGTGGGTCTTAAATTGAAAGTTGTTGTGTTCTTGAATGACACTTTGTATGCTTTAATTAATGATCTTCTATGATTGAGCATTTCCATTAATTGAACTGAGTACCAGCTAAGTGAAATTGGTTATAGCTGATTCTCCCTTGCCGGGATGACTATTTCGATATTGTTGTTCCCTTGCCAGGAAATTTTTATATTGCTTTTGTTCCCTTACCAGGAAGTTATTATATCACTTATGTTTCCTTGCCGGGATTTCTTGTGATTGTGTGATGAAGTGTAAAAGGGAGCGAGTGGTATGCCTACCACAAGAAAATGAAATGAGAGCGGGTGGTATGCCTACCACAAGAAAATGAAATAGGAGCGGCTGGTACGCCTACCACAAGATAATGAAATGGGAGCGGGTGGTACGCCTACCACAAGATATTATGAAATGGGAGCGGGTGGTACGCCTACCACAAGATAATAAAATGGGAGCGGGTGGTACGCCTACCACAAGATATTATGAAATGGGAACGGGTGGTACACCTACCACAAGATATGATGAAATGGGAGCGGGTGGTATGCCTACCACAAGATATGAGAAATGGGATCGGGTTGCACGCCTGTAACAAGATGGAAACTGAAAGTGAAAGATGTCTTTACTTCTCTTTATCAGTGTTAGAAGTTATACTGTTAGCTTCCTTGTTATTTTGTTTTGTCAGCTACCCCCGAAGCATGTTCCCTTCCCCAACTTTAATTGCTTATTACTTGGTACCTCATATGGATGTAGAGATTCATATGGTAGAGGCCATCTTCCTAGGCCCTTTCAGTCAACTCTTCAGGTTTCTCACGGTGCTTCAGGTGGCCGTGGTCCTCCGATGCAGTATTCTGATCAGCAGTCCTTCAGTGCACCACCAACACCTATCAGTGCACCACCACTTCAGAGTTTTCAGGGTCGTCAGCCCCAGCAGCCGAGGGCTTATTTTACTTGTGGTGACACGAGGCACATTGCTAGGTATTGCCCTCGAGCTTCGAGCAGTTCTCCGTATCAGGGTTCTAGTGCTTTGGTTCAGGCACCAGATGTTCCACATCCCGCCCAACCAGCTAGAGGTGGGGGTAGAGGTGCTAGAGGTGGAGGTAGAGGTCTTAGAGGTGGAGGTCAGGCTGCCAGAGGTGGAGGCTAGCCAGCTACAGGCTATCCCAGAGAGGTAGTTCAGGATGGTAGGGCCCAGCCCCGATGTTATACTCTCCCAGCCAGGCCTGAGGCTGAGGCTTCAGATGCAGTTATTACAGGTACGGTTCTGGTTTATGATAGAGATGCTTCAGTGTTATTTGATCCAGGGTCTACATACTCGTATGTGTCATCTTATTTTACATCGTATCTGGTCATGCCTAGTGATTTGTTGAGTATTCCTGTTTATGTGTCTACACCGATGGGTGATTCTATTATGGTAGATCGAGTCCATCGCTCTTGTGTAGTTTTGATTGGGGGTCTTGAGACTCGTGTGGATTTGTTGCTTCTAGCATGGTCGACTTCGATGTTATGTTGGGGATGGACTGGTTATCACCTTACCATGATATCTTGGACTGTCATGCCAAGACTATGACCTTAACTTTACCGGGTATGCATCGTTTAGAGTGGAGAGGAACTTCTGGTCATTCTACCTGTAGCGTTATTTCTTATGTGAAGGCTCGACGTATGGTCGAGAAGGGGTGCTTGGCCTATTTAGCTTATGTTCGTGATTCTAGTGCGGAGGTTCCCTCTATTGATTCTGTGCCCGTTGTTCGTGAGTTTCTGAGGTATTCACTTCAGACCTGCCGGGTATGCCGCCCGACAAGGATATTGACTTTTGCATTGATTTGGCTCCGGGCACTCAGCCCATTTCCATTCCACTATATCACATAGCCCCGCCAGAGTTGAAAGAGTTGAAGGAGCAGTTGCAGGACTTGCTTGAGAAGGGTTTCATTAGACCTAGCGTTTTGCCTTGGGGTGCGCCAGTTTTGTTTGTTAAGAAAAAGGATGGTTCGATGAGAATGTGCATTGATTACCGGCAGTTGAACAAGGTCACCATCAAGAATAAGTATCCACTACTGAGGATTGATGATTTGTTCGATCAGCTTCAGGGTGCCAAGGTATTTTCAAAGATTGACTTGAGATCTGGCTACCATCAGTTGAGGATTAGGGCATCCGATGTCCCTAAGATAGCTTTCCGCACTCGGTACGGGCATTATGAGTTCTTGGTTATGTCATTCGGGTTGACAAATGCCCCAACAGCTTTTATGGATTTGATGAACCGAGTGTTCAGGCCTTATTTGGACTCGTTCGTGATAGTCTTCATTGATGATATCTTGATATATTCCCGCAGCCAGTAGGAGCACGAGCAACATCTCAGAGTGGTTCTTCAGATTCTGAAGGATAGTCAGTTATATGCTAAGTTCTCGAAGTGTGAGTTATATTTGCGTTCAGTTGCATTCCTGGGTCATGTCGTATTAGCAGAGGGTATTCAGGTTGATCCGAAGAAGATTGAGGCAGTCAACAACTGGTCTAGACCAGCATCAGCTTCAGAGATTCGGAGTTTCTTGGGATTGGCAGGCTACTACCGTCGGTTCGTGGATGGGTTCTCATCTATTGCCGCCCCGATGACCAGGTTGACCCAGAAGGGTGCCCAGTTCAGATGGTCGGACGAGTGTGAGGCGAGCTTTCAGAAGCTCAAGACAACTCTGACTACGACACCGGTGTTAGTTTTGCCCAAAGGTTCAGGGCCTTACACAGTTTATTGTGATGCTTCCCGTATTGGGCTTGGCGCAGTGTTGATGCAGGATGGCAAGGTCATTGCCTACGCTTCAAGGCAGTTGAAGATTCATGAGAAGAACTATCCAGTTCATGATTTAGAGTTGGCAGCCATTGTTTACGCATTGAAGATTTGGAGGCATTATCTGTATGGCATGGCATGTGAGGTGTTCACTAATCACAAGAGTCTTCAGTATTTTTTCAAACAAAAGGAGTTGAATTTGAGGCAGAGGAGATGGTTGGAGTTGTTGAAGGATTATGATATCACTATCTTATATCACCCGGGAAAGGCCAATGTAGTGGCCGATGCTTTGAGTAGAAAGTCAGCCAGTATGGGCAGTTTTGCTTATATTCCGGTCCGTAAGAGGCCGCTTGCTTTGGATGTTCAGGCTTTGGCCAATCGGTTTGTGAGGTTGGATATTTCTGAGTCTAGTCGAGTATTAGCTTGCACGGTCGCGCGATCTTCATTATTGGAGAGTATCCGTGATCGGTAGTTTGATGATCCCCATTTGTGTATCCTTAGAGACAGGTGCAGAGTAGAGGTGCCAAGTAGGTTTCCTTAGGTGATGATGGAGTTTTGAGATTGCAGGGGCGAGTTTGTGTGTCTAATGTGGATGGGCTTCGAGAGTTGATTTTAGAGGAGGCCCATAGTTCCCGGTACTCTATTCATTCGGGCGCCACGAAGATGTATCAGGTTTTGCGGCAACATTATTGGTGGCGTAGAATGAAGAAGGATATTGTTGCATATGTGGCTCGATGTTTAAATTGTCAACAGGTTAAGTATGAGCATCATAGACCTGGTGGATTGTTTTTTCTGAGGATTGAGCTTCCCGAGTGGAAGTGGGAGCGAATTACTATGGACTTCATTGTTGGACTCCCACAGACTCAGAAGAAGTTCGACGCAGTTTGGGTCATTGTTGATAGGCTGACCAAATCAGTGCATTTCAATCCTATGACAGTCTCCTATTCATCCGAGAGGTTAGCTGAGATTTATATCCGGGAGATTGTTCGTCTTCATGGTGTGCCAGTATCTATCATTTCGGACCAAGGTACGCAGTTTACCTCGCACTTTTGGAAAGCATTTCTGCGAGAGTTAGGAACCCAGGTTGAGTTGAGTACAACATTTCATCCTCTGACAGACGGGCAGTCCGAGCGGACTATTCAGATATTGGAGGATATGCTCCGAGCTTGTGTTATTGACTTTGGAGGCTCATGGGATCAGTTCTTGCCTTTAGCAGAGTTTGCCTATGACAACAGCTACCAGTCGAGTATCCAGATGGCTCCTTATGAGGCTTTGTATGGTAGGCGATGTCGATCTTCGGTTGGGTGGTTTGAGCCGGGAGAGGCTCGGTTGTTGGGTACAGATTTGGTTCAGGAGTCCTTGGACAAGGTCAGGATCAATCAGGATAGGCTTCGTACAACTCAATCTAGGCAGAAGAGTTATGCAGACCGCAAGGTTCGAGATGTGGTTTTTATGGTTGGTGAGCGGGTATTGCTCCGAGCGTCGCCTATGAAGGGCGTGATGAGATTTGGGAAGAAGGGCAAGCTTAGCCCTAGGTTCATTGGCCTGTTTGAGATTTTTGATCGAGTGGAAGAGGTGGCTTATAGACATGCATTGCCGCCGAGCTTATCAGTCGTGCATCCAGTGTTTCATGTGTCTATGCTTTGGAAATATCACGGCAATCCATCCCACGTGTTAGATTTTAGCACTGTCCAGTTGGACAAGGACTTGTCTTATGAGGAGGAGCCGGAAGCTATTATAGACCGGCAAGTTCGACAGTTGAGGTCGAAGAGTTTTCCTTCTGTTCGTGTTCAATGGAGAGGTCAGCCTCCTGAGGCATCAACCTGGGAGTTCGAATCCAATATGCTTAGCCGTTATCCTCATCTTTTTCCCGACTCAGGTACTTCCTTCTTCTGTCCGTTCGAGGACGAACAATTGTTTTAGAGGTGGAGAATGTGACGACCCAAAGGGTCATCACTTGCTTTCAGTTGATTTCTGTGTCTCCGAGGCCTTGAAAACCTCATTAGAGTTGCCTCGATTTGCGTGTGCAGTCCGGACGCGTAGCCGAAAAGCTTAAATATGATAATCTGTGAAAAACGATAAATGTTGATTATAGAATGAGCTAATTTGACTTCGGTCAATATTTTGGGTAAACGGACCCGGACCCGTGATTTGACGGTCTCGGAGGGTGCGTAGGAAAATATGGGACTTGGGCGTATGCCCGGAATTGAATTTCGAGGTCCCAATCCCGAGAAATGAATTTTTAAGTGAAATTGTTTTTAGAAATTATTTAAGGAAATTTGAAATGAAAACTGATTAGAAAGCAATGGTATCGGGCCCGTATTTTGGTTCCGGCACCCAGTACATGTCTTATATATGACTTGAGTCATTCATGTGAAATTTGGTTAAAAACGGACGTCGTTTGACGCGATCCGGACCTTAATTGAGAAATTTGATGTTTAAAAGAGTTTTGAGAAATTTCATTGATCTCGAGGTTTAATTCGATGCTCGTGATGTTATTTTGGTAATTTGATTACACGAATATGTCCGTAGGATGTTTTGAGGTTGTGTGTATTGAGTAGGTTCCGGGATGCCTTAGGCTTAGAAAGTCAGATGTTGCAGGTTCAGGAAGTTGCAGGTCTCTGAACCCTTTAGTGCGGTCCGCGAGAAATCGCGTGCGACCGCGGAGGGGCCTGCGCGGCCGCCTTTGTGCGGAGCGCGGTGGAGGCTGTGCGGCCGCAGTCGCCTTTGTGCGGTCCACACAGGGTGCTGAACTGCAGGTCTTCAGGGAGGCCTGTGCGGCCGCGGTCCATTTGATGGGGTTCGCATATGGGGATCTGAGAGGGGTATAAATAAATGGGAATTTCAGTTATTTTTCACTTTTCAAAACCCCAAAAAAATATAAGAGGCGATTTTTCAAACAACCTTTCTTCTCCAATATGTTGGTAAGTGATTTCTAACTCATTTTCTTCACTCCTTAACATCTTTTAACATGATTTCAACTTCAAATCAAAGATTTTTATGGGGGAAATTGGGTGTTTTGGGTAGAACCTAGGTTTTTTCTAAAATTGGGGATTTGGACCTCAATTTGAAGTCCCATTTCAAAATAAATTATATATTTGGATTCGTGGGGGAATGGGTAATTCGGTTTTGGTTCGAACCTCGGGTTTCGACCACGTGGGCCCGGGGGTGATTTTGACTTTTTGGGTAAAACTTTAGGAAAACTCATTTTCATGTATTGGGGTTGATTCATTTAGCACTTATTAATGTAATTAAGTAACTTCTGACTAGATTCGAGTGGATTGGTGGTGGAATTAAGGGATAAAGCTATAATTGAGTCTTGAGTGGTGTTCAAAGCTTCAAGGTAAGTGTTTGGTCTAACTCTAGCTTGAGGGATTAGGAGTTGAGTCATACTTGCTACTTGCTTCTTGTTGAGTACGACGTATAGGCATGGTGACAAGTATCTATACGTTGGTGTCAAGCATGACCGTGTGTCTTAAATTGAAAGTTGTTGTGTTCATGAATGACACTTTGTATGCTTTAATTAATGATCTTCTATGATTGAGCATTTCCATTAATTGAACTGAGTACCAGCTAAGTGAGATTGGTTATAGCTGATTCTCCCTTGCTAGGATGACTATTTCGATATTGTTGTTCCCTTGCCGGGAAATTTTTATATTGCTTTTGTTTCCTTGCCGGGAAGTTATTATATCACTTATGTTTCCTTGCCGGAATTTCTTGTGATTGTGTGATGAACTGTAAAAGGGAGCGGGCGGTACGCCTACCACAAGAAAATGAAATGGGAGCGGGTGGTACGCCTACTACAAGAAAATGAAATGGGAGCGGGTGGTACGCCTACCACAAGATATTATGAAATGAGAGCGGGTGGTATGCCTACCACAAAATAATGAAATGGCAGCGGGTGGTTCGCCTACCACAAGATATTATGAAATGGGAGCGGGTAGTACGCCTACCACAAGATAATGAAATGGGAGCGGGTGGTATGCCTACCACAAGATATGATGAAATGGGAGCGGGTGGTACGCCTACCACAAGATATGAGAAATGGGATCGGGTTGCACACCTGCAACAAGATGGAAACTGAAAGTTAAAGCTGTCTTTACTTCTCTTTATCAGTGTTAGAAGTTATATTGTTAGCTTCTTTGTTATTTCTTGTTATTTTGTTTTGTCAGCTACCCCCGAAACATGTTCCCCTTCCCCAGCTTTAATTGCTTATTACTTGTTACTTTTCCGCCATATGTTATATAACTGCACAGGTTTATCTAGAGTCTGGTCCTAGCCTCGTCACTACCTCGCCGGGGTTAGGCCAGGCACTTACCAGCATATGGGGTCGGTTGTGCTGATACTATACTCTGCACTGTGTGTAGATCCCGGAGCAGCTTTCGGACAGTAGTTGGAAGGCTTCCTTTAGTCCACTCAGAGACCTAAGGTAGACCTATAGGTATCCGCAGGTCCTGGCGTCTCTCTCTATCTCTATTTTGTGTTTCATTTCCTTTGTTCAGAAACAGTGTGTTGCATTTCTTCAGACCTTGTATGTAGAAGCAACATAAAGTAAGGAAGGAAACAACATAACTAGAATATCAACAAGGAAGCAAAAATCAACAATTTGCACGGCATCACCCTTTGTGCTTTTACTCTCGTTCTCACCAAAATAATACACGGCATCACCCTTCGTGCTTTACGCTCTTCCGCACCCAAACAACAATCACAAAGCAAATAGGGTAAGGAAATCTAATACCTCGAAGTAAATCAAATAACAATAAGTAATGAAAGAAATAACATAACTCGGATATCAACAAGGAAATCAGAAATCAACAAATGCATGGCATCACCCTTCGTGCTTTTACTCTCGTCCTCACCAAATCAATTGTATCGTAATAATGTGCATGGCATCACCCTTCATGATTTTATTCTCTTTCCTCACAATATAGTCAATGAATATCGGTACGAAATGGTACATCGTACGGCACGACATCACCCTTCGTGCTTTACACTCTTTTCTCACAATAGCAAACAATGCACGACATCACTCTTCGTGCTTTATCGCTCTTCCTCACCCAAACAACAATCACAAACAAGGGGCAAGGGATTAAACAAATAATAATAATAGAAATCTCGGCAAGGGAATACAATTAAACAGCTAAGTCCCGGCAAGGGAACAATATCAATAAATCTCAACATACCGGCAAGGGAGATAATCAACAAAGCAACAAGCATCCCGACAAGGGAATAATTCAATAACTCTTTCTCTTTCTTTCACTTCTTACTTTATAACTCACTTTACCACTTGAGCCAATGCTCCAAATGGTTCAATTATCTCATATACTTTCACAATTCATATTACCACCTGAGCCAATGCTTCTCGAAGTTCAAAGATCACAATTTCTTTCACATGCTTTTTAAAACATATAGAAATCATCATTAAGGCATGAAAGATACAACAAGATCATAATATCCGCAATATAAAGACTCATGGTCATGCTAGATACCAACGTATAAATACTCATCACCATGCCTATACGTCGTACTCAAAAATTAGCACATAGCAAATAAGACTCAACTCCTAATCCCTCAAGCTAAGGTTAGACCAAACACTTACCTCGAAGCTTTGAACACCACTCAAGCTTCAATTATAGCTTTACCCCTTGATTCTACCACCATTCCACTCGAATCTAGTCACAAGTTACTTAATTATATCAATAAGTGCTAAATGAATCAACCCCAATGCATGAAAATGAGTTTTCCCAAAGTTTTACCCAAAAAGTCAAAATCACCTTGGTCCCACGTGGTCGAAACCCTAGGTTCGGACCAAAACCCGATTACTCATTCCCCCACGAATACAGATGTATAATTTATTTTGAAATCGGACCTCAAATTGAGGTCCAAATCCCCAATTTTTTGGAAAACCTAGGTTCTACCCAAAACACCCAATTTCCCCCATGAAAATCTTTGATTTTAAGTTGAAACCATGTTAAAAGATGTTAATGATTGAAGAAAACTAGTTAAAAATAACTTACAATTGATTTGGAAAAGAAAGGTTGTTTGAAAAATCGTCTCTTATGCTTTTGCGATTTTGATAAGTGAAAAATAACTAAAAATCCCGTCTATTTATACCCCTCTCAGACCCTCACCACGGACTGCATAGAAAGGACCGCGACCGCGGTGCTCCACCACAGACCACATTAAATGGACTACGGCCGTACAGGCCTCCCTGAAGACCTGCAGTTCAGCACCCTGTGTGGACCGCACAAAGGCGACTGCGGCCGCACAGCCTCCACCGCGCCCCGCACAAAGGTGACCGCGGCCGCGCTAGCCCCTCCGCGGTGGCCGCAATTTCTCGTGGACTGCACTAAAGGGTTCCGAGGCCTGCACCTTCCTGAACCTGCAACATCTGACTTTCTAAGCCTAAGGCATCCCGGAACATACTCGAACTCACCCGGGCCCTCGAAACTCCAACCCAAGTATACACACAACCTCAAAACATCCTACGGACATATTAGTGTAATAAAATTACCAAAATAACATCACGAGCATCGAATTAAACCTCGAGATCAATGAAATTTCTCAAAACTCTTTTAAAACATCACATTTCTCTATTAAGGTCCGGATCGCGTCAAACGACGTCCGTTTTTAACTAAATTTCACAAGAATGACTCAAGTCATATATAAGACCTGTACTGGGCACCGGAACCAAAATACGGGCCCGATACTAACTCGTTCTAATCGAATTTCATTTCAATTTCCTTAGACATTTTCAGAAAAACAATTTCCTTAAAAAAATTCACTTCTCGGGTTAGGGACATCGGATTCTGATTCTGGGCATACGCCCGAGTCCCATATTTTCCTACGGACCTTCCGGGACCGTCAAATTACGGGTCAGGGTTCGTTTACCCAAAAATATTGACCGAAGTCAAATTTATTCATTTTAACATCAAAACTTAGCATTTTTCACAAAATTTCATATTTAAGCTTTCCGGCTACGTGCCCGGACTGTGCACACAAATCAATGCGACTCTAAATGAGGTTTTCAAGGCCTCGGAAGCACATAATGGGTAAGAAGAAGGAAGTACCTGAGTCGGGGAATAAATGAGGATAACGGCTCCGCATATCGAACTGGGACTCCCAGGTCGATGCCTTAGGAGTCTGACCTCTCCACTGAACACGAACAGAAGGAAAACTCTTGGATATCAACTAACGAACTTGCTGGTCTAGAATAGCTACCGGATCCTCCTCATAGGACAAGTCCTTGTCCAACTGGACAGTGCTGAAATCTAACACGTGGGATAGATCGCCGTGATACCTCCGAAGCATGGACACATGAAAAATTGGATGCACGGCTGATAAGCTCGGCGGCAACGCAAGTCTATAAGCCACCTCTCCCACTCGATCAAGAATCTCAAACGGACTAATGAACCTAGGGCTAAGCTTGCCCTTCTTCCCAAATCTCATCACGCCCTTCATAGGCGACACTCAGAGCAATACCCGCTCACCAACCATAAAAGCCATATCTCGAACCTTGCGGTCTGCATAACTCTTCTACCTAGATTGAGCCGAATGAAGCCTCTCCTGAATGATCCTGACCTTGTCCAAGGCCTCCTGAACCAGATCCGTACCCAATAACCGAGCCTCCCCCGGCTCAAACCATCCAATCGGAGATCAACATCGCCTACCATATAAAGCCTCATAAGGATCCCTCTGGATACTCGACTGGTAACTGTTGTTATAGGTAAACTCTGCTAAAGGCAAAAACTGATCCCACGAACCTCCAAAGTCAATAACACAAGCTCGGAGCATATCCTCCAATATCTGAATAGTCCGCTCGGACTGCCCGTCCATCTGAGGATGAAATGATGTACTCAACTTAACCTGGGTGCCCAACTCTCGCTGAACTGCTCTCCAGAAATGTGAATTAAACTGCGTACCTCGGTCCGAAATGATAGATATTAGCATACCATGAAGGCGAACAATCTCCCCGATATAGATCTCAGCTAACCTCTCGGATGAATAGGAGACCGCCATAGGAATGAAATGCGCTGACTTGGTCAGCCTATCAACAATGACCCAAACTGCGTCGAACTTCTTCCGAGTCAGCGGAAGTCCAGTAATGAAGTCCATAGTGATCCGCTCCCACTTCCACTCGGGAAGCTCAATCCTCTGAAACAATCCACCAGGCCTTTGATGCTCGTACTTAACCTGCTGACAATTCAAATACCATGCCACATATGATACAATAACCTTCTTCATTCTACGCCACCAATAATGCTGTTGCAAATCCTGATACATCTTCACGACGCCCGGATGAATAGAGTACCGGGAACTATGGGCCTCCCTTAAAATTAGCTCCCGAAGCCCATCCATATTAGGCACACAAACTCGACCCTGCAATCTCGAAATTCTATCAGCATCTAAGGTAACCTGCTTGGCACCTCCACGCTGCACCGTGTCTCTAAGGACACACAAATGGGGATCAAACTACAACAAAAAGGTCTTTAGCGGCAATAAAAAAACTTTTAGCGACAATAGATATTGCCGCTAAATGATTTACCGGCTATTCTTTTTTAGCCATGGTTGCTGGCGTCGCTAAAGCCTTTAGCGGCCATCCGATGAAGTGCAAGTAAATCTAGGTTTTATTGCCGCTAAAGGTCCCGGGCTTTAACGTCTACAGTTTAGCGGCAATTAAATGGCTGTTAAATCCATTTCATAATAGGCTTATATTGTGCTTCAATGGTCATTCTTTTTGACCGATATATCTAATTATATTGCCGCAAAAAGTAGAATGCTTTAATGTCAAATATTTAGTGGCAATTCAATGGCTGCAAAATCTATTCCATAGTAGGCTTAATTTGCACTTTAATGTCTAATATTTTGGCCAGTAAATCAAAAACTATTGCCACGAAAAGTCACATTAAATTGAATTAAATTGCCACTAAAAGTCATAGGTATAATGGCAATTGTATAGATGCAACTATAACAAATTCTAAATCAAATTAGTTCTCGATTAAAAATACCCCTTTAGCGGCAAATAAAAAACCAAACTATCTTTAAACTGCAAAAATGCTAATAAAATACGCTACTTAACTCATAAAACATAATATATTTCATTCAATCTAGAAAAACAAAAGAAAGTATTAATTCTTACTAATGTATCAACGACATGTAAGATAAATTACATTGTTCAAACAAAATAACCAACATTATTATCGCTAATTCTATATAATATTCATAATAACAAAAGGGTAGAAGCCCTCAAACAATTCTGCAAATCTTCCTCGTACTGAAATCTTTCACATCGTACTGTTTAACCTGAAATAACAAAATAAGTAATGTGAAAAATGAATCTCCTTTTACTCATTTGTTATTTCTATCATTTAGATGATAGTCCTATCTAAAATACAATAACTCGTATAAACACATACATGTACACCAATTCTCGACAAATAGAGAGACAAATGAATATATACATGTACACCAATTCTGGACAAATAGCGAGGCAAAGGAATATATGCATGTAAACCAGATGTTGTGACATTTGGAATTCTCATCAATCATTTATGCAAAAGTTACAAGGTCGATGAGGCAATGCAGGTGTTTGAGAAGACGGGAGGCAGTGAAAGTGATGGCATTCTTGTTAAGCCAGACCTTGTTCTCTACAATACATTAATTGATGGGCTTTGTAAGGTAGAGAGGCAAGAAGAAGGGTTTAAGTTGATGGAAAAGATGAGGCTGGAGAGTGGATATGAACTTAATACTGTTACCTATTGCTTGATAGATGGTTTCTGCAAAGCAGGCGAGATTGAGAAGGTCATACGAGCTTTTTGACCAGATAAAAAAGGGCGGGGTAGAGCCAAATGTGATTTCTCTGAATACTTTGCTTGATGGAATGTGCAAGCATGGGAAACCTGATCGCTACACCTACAACACTTTGATATCATATTTCTGCCGGAGCAATTTGCAACTGCCCATAGAGTTATGAAGAGGATGATTGATGATGGTTATTTTCCTAATGTTGTTACATATGGAGCACTAACACATATTGTTTAGGTGGAAATGTTGATGAAGCTATGAAAATATTCCAGAATATGTGTTCTTCTACAAATGTGCCACCAAACACTGTCATATACAATACTTTGATCGACGCTCTCTGCAAGAGTGACAAAGTAGAAACTGGAATTTCTTTGTTGGGTGATATGAAGGACAAAGGAGATTGAGTATTGAAGGAATTGTTTTCCACAGGCCAGATTAAGCAAAATCCAAACAACATTGGTAAACACATTCTCTTGACCTTCCTTGATCCAAAAACTAGTTGCTGCTAGACATACTCTAGAAATTCAAATTATTGGCTAAAACTAAGCATACATCAAGGGCAGCAAACTAATAATCCTATGCTACAGTCCGTTAAGGTTTGCATTAATATATTTCTTACATAATGCTTTTCACTTTTTGAAAGAAAAAATGAATAGAACAAAAAAGAGTTTATGTGAAAGCACAGAAAAGTACCACAAGACGACGGAGTATTTCCAGCTACATTATGCATATTGGGTGATTCTGGTATTCGCTCATGGTCATGGTTGGTATCAACGACCTGATAAATATTAAGATGTAAAATTATTTTAGTTGTATGTATATTTAGTACGTACTAAAGTTTACAGAGTACAAGAAGTAACAATATTTGTAACAGTGAATAAACAAGAAAAATAAAACTACCAAATATATATCCACACACATATTTTATAACAAACCTGGAAAGTTACAAGAAGTGAAACTTTCCTCATAACTCCTGGAACAAACATTTCTTAGCCTATATACGCCTAAAACTTTTGAAATTGAGTTACTTGTCCAGTTGAGATTCCATTGATATTCTGAGGCATGGGTAACTCATTTGGAGCAATTTTTCTCATGACTTGCCGCATCCATGATAGTTCTTGTCTCATAAAACTCATTTCTTCATTTTGTTTTTCATTTAACTCTTTTAACTCTATTATCTTGTGCTTTAGTTTTTGTACAACCTCATCAAACGAATCCTCTATAACAATATTTCCTAAGGAAGATCTACTGTCCCACAACATAGAAGGAGTTGGACCAAGTCCTAAACCACGAACATACCCACTTTTATCATTTTCAAGCACTTGGGAATATACATCTCCTTCCCAAGCAACACTGCGGGAAGGCTGGTCATTTGATCCGTCAATATCCCTCAACCTTTCGTTCATCATGTCCTGATTAATTAAGGGCATAACATAGTTAACAATATATATAAATTTAATACACCAAAAATCCAATTTTCAATTCAGTTATTCTCTTTAAATTTTCCTTTTTTTAATCTATTTCCTAGTTCAAGATATAAAAGAAAGAGAAGAAATCTTTTTTTTTATAAGGAAGAAAGAGAAGAAATCTTACAACTGCCTTTGCAGACTCCTCATCCAATAGTCTACCATTTTTACGTTTTTTGTATGTCAGTATAAATATTTCTGCTCGTGTAGGCTCTATACCATTCTTGGCCTATTACAATAAATTTGATGTCAAATCTGTACGATAAAAGAGTTTTAAAATATTTTATTTTGTAATTATACATGTACCTGCTCATCCATTAAGGTGGCAATACTTTTGGATCCTCCTATGTGAGGCACATTTTGTTTGGCCCTATTATTTTTATTTGCCTGGGTACGCCTCTGTCATTGCAACATAAAATAATCAAAATAATATAAGAATTAGCAATTAATAAAAATAATCAAAAGACTATAATAATAAGCAACTAATTGTGCATTTTTAAGATTTTAAAGTTTATACCTTAGCTTTATCAGAAAGCCAATAAGAAACAAGACCAGTCCATTGATCCTTTGGTATACGACTTGCTGGTCTATTCTTCAGCAAAACATCTTTGGTTTTATATTTTTCCAAATATTCACTTTTTAAATCGGATTTGTAATCTTTCCATTTTTTTTCCAGTTGACTTTAAGACATATGCTTCTCCACGTGTTGGGATAGAGAACTTTTTCTAAAATCAAAAACAAACATTTAGCAATAACATGTTTTTACAAGAATAACAGCAACAACAACAATAATAATAGCAGTAATAACTATAACAACAACAACAACAACAACAACAACAACAACAACAACAACAACAACAACAACAACAACAACAACAACTAATAATAATAATAATAATAATAATAATAATAATAATAATAATAATAATAATAATAACTCCATACCCTTACAAACTCTAGCAATTTCTTCTTTTCTTCTTTATCAAAATTTTGCCAATCATCTATGTGTAGAGGTGTTAGATCTGGAGTTCTTTCGATAATGCCTAGAAAGCTAGCAAGCTTTAGACCCTCTTTTCCGATGGCTTGGTTATGAGTATTAAATTGCACAACAATTTTCTTCCCTGGAGGTAATTTCCAAATATCTTTTAATAATGTAGGCCCACGAACCTTCCTAGCTTTTGAATTGCCTAACATTAGAAAAAATTGAATGTCATGAAATTCATATACAGAATATCCATTTTCATACCTAAATATTATACCCTTGAAATGGCATTTCTATTTCAATTTCTCTTAAAAAATTGCAAACTAAAAGGAGCTGCATTGAGTAACTTCATTGAGTTTATAACAAACTTGTAATGATAAAGCAAAGAATAATAATCTTTGTATTAAGAAACTGGAAGATTTAGTAACAAGTGTTACCTGATTCTTTATTCTCTTGAACTTCAGTGCTAGAAGAACTATACAGTTCAGTAGATTGATTATCGTGTGATTGGGTTTGAGAGTGGTTCTGACCATCCATCAATTACTCAATATAAGATCGTACACTTTCATAATCATGTTGTTCAATTACCAATCTTTTGCCACCTCTGGTCCGCATAGTTCCTTCGCCAAAATGAAGTAGTTAACTAACTACATTCAGTTGTACTAGTACCAGATTAACTCCAATGGATCTACCGGCACATAAGCATCATCCACATCTCAAGCTATAAAAAAATATATAAACCGCGATTTGTGGATAAAAAATATACAAAAACAAAGCCTTAATGCAAAGATAGTCCTCGAGTTAAGAGGTATTGGTGCACCAGAAAATATATATTATTATCCAGTGGTAGAAACACCTTAGCATCTCATAATCCAAGAGCTATAGCAGCAAAAGAAGTAACAATAAGCACAGAAAACTCACACAAATATTGGTTAATCCACCAATATAAGAATAGATAATCCATTGCTTACTAACATGCATGTTCTGTGGAATGTGACTTAAATTAAAAACAAAAAAAATATCGTATTCAATTCACTGGAAACAAATATCAAATACCTAAAAGTACTCTAATAACACCAGCAAAAAATATTTAATAACTACCATCTATCGTATTTTCGATCACTTTCATTTTCAATGTCATTTCCTCCATCAACATGAGATTCACCTTCATTTGGAGAATTTCGAGAATGTATATTCATATCAATTACTATCCCATCGACACCGCTTCTTACCCAATCATGTCATTCATATTCTGAATCAATAGTATTTTCTAAGAGCGTCGAGCCAGCGGCATCACTCTGCATTGATGATTCAAACTGCATACTATTTTCCTCTCCCATATAAAAAATATCTCGAGGTTTAATTAACCTGGGGACAAACCATTCATGATCCTTAGGATTTTGTACAAATATTACTTGTTGAGCTTGTTCTGCAAAGACAAAAGACTCATGACTTTCTCGGTCGCCAGAGTCTATTAGGTGTGAGAAGTTTACTAGTGTAAACCTAAGTCATCCTCCTTAACTCCTCTACCTTTGGTAACATCAACCCAATCGCACTTAAACAAGACAACCTTAAATTCTTCATAGTAGTTTAACTCCACAATATCATTTAATCTGCCATAATAGTTGATATTTGCAAATTTTGGAGCTTTGTCACTTGTACTTGCATAACTTTCAGTTTTTGAAATGACCATAACACCACTATTTTGTGTCTCCATGAACTCTTCATTTTGTTTCATTCGAAATCAATACCCATTAATTACATTGAACGCCTTGAATCTTCTTGCAATGCGACTTGGCCCTTTCGCAAGGACCTTAACATCCTTTGGTATGTTAGATTTGACATCCAACTCATTCACCTAGTCAAATAGACAAATAGAAGTGCACAACTATTAATATTGATATAAGTACACGCACAATAATTTAAAATTGCTAATGACATAATCCAGCTACTCACTTTTTCCTTGAACCACTCATGAAATGTATCAAAATCTAACCGATCGAGTTGATGTTGTGTAAGACGACGCTTACGATGTAATCTCTTGATTTCAGCAATATGTTCCCTATTTATGTAAGTCACATATATTAATTTTGCTATCAAATAAGGTAATATATAAATATTTAATTAGTAATATATTACCACTCACTTTTTGTAATTCTCAACCACATCTGATTCACAATTGAAAAGCACATGTCGATGTGTTTGCAACCATGTTTTCTCATCCAACTCAAATACATCTACTTGACCATACGACTCCCCAATAGTAGAAAAAAGACATACTTCTCTATTAGTCTCATGCTCAATCTCAACATCACTTTTTTTGACCAATAAAACCGTAAATCTCCCCCCTCCAAATATCGCGAGCAAAATGTCATGCACTCATTTGCGATATATGCTTCTGCTATTCAACCTTCTGGGTTTGCACGATTACGAACATATGATTTAAAGTACACAAGTATCTGTAGAATAAAGTAATTTATTAATCTAATATTTTTATAGTTAATAAAAGCTTAAGATATACAATAATAATTTAATGATATTCTTCATACCTCTCAATTGGGTATATCTAACGATAATGCACTGGCCCCGCAAGTTTAGCCTCAGTTGCCAAGTGAATGACCAAGTGTACCATAATAGTAAAGAATGACGGGAGGAAGAGTTTTTCCATATTAGACAATGTTACTGCAATTTTTTCTTCAAGTAACTCTAACTCTTCTATTTTAAGCACTTTGCTACAAAGAACCCGAAAAAATGTGCATAGTTCAATTAAAACAGAACTGACTCTTTTATCTGTTGACCTTCGCAATGCAAGAGGAAGAAGTTCTTGCATTATAACATGGCAATCATGAGTTTTTAGCCCCAATATTTTTCGTTTGCGAATGCAACATGAGATATTAGACGCATGGCCATGTGGAAACTTGGCATTTTGCAGTACTTCATAAAATAACTCTTTTTCTGTTGGAGACATTGTGAAAAAAGTAGCAGGAAGGTATGTCCTCCCACTAGCTCGAGTTTGAGGCCACAGGCTTGGTCTTATTTTCATCTCCTTCAAGTCCAATCGAGCTTCTATGTTATCTTTTGACTTTTTACCAAGACCCAATAATGTATAAATTAAGTTATCACATACATTCTTTTCTATGTGCATCACATCAAGATTATGACGCACCAAGTTATACTCCCAATAAGGAAGAATGTAAAAAATATTTCTCTTTTTTCCATGTGTTTTTCATCACCCCTCTTACATCTTCACTTGATTGACCGAGAATGAACTTTATATCTCTAACTTGATTTAGAACTAGTGATCCAGATACTGGATAAGGTGCAGGTCTTGATTCTTTAGTCCCATCAAATGACTTTGCATCATTTCGATATTTGTGCCCAGGCTTCAAGAAACGTCGATGGCCCATATAACAAATTTTTTTTCCATGTTTGAGTCTTCTAGATTCAGTGTTTATGTTACAAGAAGGGCATACAAATTTACTATAAGTGCACCATCCAGAGAGATTACCATATGCTGGAAAATCAATTATAGTCCACATGAGAGCTGCTCGAATTTTAAATGTCTCCTTAGCAAAGGCATCATATGTTTCTACCCGACATCCTATAATTCAATTAACTCTTCTATTAAAGTTTCCAGAAAGACATAAATGTTATTGCCAGGCCCTTTTGGTCCAGGAATAAGTAATGACAAAATAAAAAACTCTGCTTTCATGCACATCCAAGGTGGGAGATTATATGGCATTATAATCACTGGCCATATACTATGAACAGTTCACATTGTACCAAATGGATTAAATCCATCAGAAGCTAATCCTAGATGAATATTACGGGCATCTCTAGCGAATTCTAGATATTTATTATCGAAACTTTTCCAAGCTTCAGAACCTGCAGGATGTCGTTAAACTCCATCTTTGTTGCATTCTTCATGATGCCACCGCATAAGCTTAGAAGTTTCTGAAGACATAAATAATCTTTGTAACCTTAGTTTTAAAGGAAAATACCTTAGGACTTTGGCTGGGATTTTTCTATCAATTTTTGTCCATCTAGAAGCCCCACAAATTAAGCATTTATTAACATCCTTACTGGCAAATTCATTCCTAAAAAGCATGCAATCATTTGGACAAGCATGAATTTTTTGTACTTTAAGCCCAACACTTCAAGTGTCTTTTTAGTCTCATAGAAAGAAGGAGGCAACTTTTCACCCTCAGACAGTGCATCTTTTAATAGTCCAAGCAAAGCATTAAATGATTCATTTGTCCATTTGAACGACCGTTTCATATTGTAGAGATGCAGCAAAAATGACAGTTTATTAAAATTCTTGCATCCAGGATATAGTTCTTCATTTGAATCCTTCAAGAGTTGTTCAAACTTATCCACCTCTCGATGAGATTGATTTATAGATGGATTAGTATTATTTTCTTCTGAGTTTGTCTCCATCTCACCACTTTCACTAATATCACTATCCATAGACTGGGTAAAGCCTCCAGAAGCATCATGTATCATTCCTCTCATATCATCACCCCTTATAGTTAATTGTCTGTAATTATTTACACGAGTACTATTTGATTCATTGAGAGACTCCCCATGACAAAATAAAGTATCATGTGATGGAATAACACCATTAATCACAAGATGATCATATGGAGTTGCCCGATTTACTTGATAGTATAGCACACATTGTGAACAAGGACATAAAATTATTTCTCTTTCACGAAGGCGTAGTTTAGAAAATTCTCTACTCCATTCAAATATTCTTTACTGACTCTATCATAATACATCCATTTCTTACTTCTAGGCTTGTCCATGACTGTTCAAGGGCTTTTTTTTCTTTTCTGCAAATTACAATAATAGCTAAAAATAATTTAGTACAAAAGAGAAAATAACCTAAATGGTAGTTCTAGAAAAAATGTAGTTATAGATGAGATATTAACATGATTATATAGCTCAAAGAAATCATTTCAACAATAAAATTAAGGACTGGGAACAAATTAAAAACAGTAAGAAATGCACATTAAACTATTATTTGGTATTAGAACACCAGTTTCTAGTTTTGTTTGTACTCTTAATGTGCATATTCAGCAGGCTCAAAAATAACTTCACAGATGCATAATCATTAAGAAGCACCTAAGACGACCACTCGTAAACTATAACTAAAATTCATTATAATGCAACTTTGCTCAATGAATCAACACCAATTAAATACCTAATAAGCCGCATTATACAAAACGAATTCATGAAAACTAAATAACACTATCAAACTGTGGAAAACCTAACTACCCAGTACTGTTTTTTTAAAGAATCTTTAATTGCCACATGAATTCCATGGAATGAAATTTCAGATTTTTTTCACCATTAAATTTCACTATTGAGACATCAAAATGATAAAAAAGTGTTCAACCTGAAGTTTAATTTGATATTTGAATTTTTGAGAAGTTAATATGTATAAAATAATTGGGAGGGAGAAGTAGCACCATAGAATCCAGAGATATAGCACAAAAATAAATATCTCAGTAAGCAAAAAATGCAAACCAAATTAAAGTTATAATTATCAATAAAAAAAGTTTCATCCTTCACTTCAAGAACATAAATCAATCTGACAATATCCTAAAAGATAGAGATAGAGATAGAGGTGTATAAAGAGAAATTAAGAGAAAGATATAAAAGTATAGAAAAATAGATAGAAACCGTACCTTTCAATTGGCGAAAATTTTGGTTGCTAGAGGCGGAGGTTTTCTTACACCAGGAAAATTGTAAAAGCTTTTTTAAGAATGAGACCTAATTCTTACAGGCGTAGGTTTTCCTTTTTTTGGGCAAATCAGAGAAGTGATATAATATTTAGGCGGGAGAAGATTTAGAGGGAAAAAAAATTGGAGGGAAAAGAAAAGGTAAAAATAAAAGCTTAGCAGACTAATTCTCTTGAATCACCGCAAAAATATACTTTTTGCTGACAAATATTTATTAGCCGCTAATGTTTTGCCTTCACTAAATAATTTAGCAGCAATTAAGTTATTGCCATTAAATAATTGCCGCTAAAGACCTTTTTTGTTGTAGTGTCATCAAACTGTCTATCATGGATACGCTCCAATAACGAAGAACGAGCGACCGTGCAAGCTAATACCTGACTAGACTCAGAAATATCCAACCTTACGAATCGATTGGCTAAGGCTTGAACGTCCAAAACAAGCGGCCTCTCACCGACCGGAATATAAGCAAGGCTGCCCATACTGGCTGACTTCCTACTCAAGGCATCGGCCACCACATTGGCCTTTCCCGGGTGATATAAGATAGTGATATCATAATCCTTCAACAACTCCAACCACCTCCTCTGCCTCAAATTCAACTCTTTTTGCTTGAACAAATACTGAAGACTCTTGTGATCAGTGAACACCTCACATGCCACACCATACAGATAATGCCTCCAAATCTTCATTGCATCAACAATGGCTGCCAACTCCAAATCATGAACCGGATAGTTTTTCTCATGAATCTTCAACTGCCGTGAAGCATAGGCAATGACCTTGTCATCCTGCATTAACACTACACCAAGTCCCAATATAGGAAGCATCACAATAGACTGTGTAAGGCCCTGAAATCCGTGGGCAATACTAACACCAGTGCCGTAGTCAGAGCTGTCTTGAGCCTCTGAAAGCTCTCCTCACACTCATTCGACCATCTGAACTGGGCACCCTTCTGGGTCAACCTGGTCATTGGGACTGCGATAGATGAGAACCCCTCTACGAACCGACGATAGCAGCCTGCCAATCCCAAGAAACTCCGAATCTCGGTAGCTGATGCTGGTCTAGGCCAGTTCTTGACTGCTTCAATCTTCTTCGGGTCCACCTGAATACCCTCTACTTCCAATATGACCTAGGAATGCAACTGAACTCAACCAGAACTCATACTTCGAGAATTTAGCATATAACTGACTATCCCTCAAGGTCTGAAGAACCACTCTAAGATGCTGCTCGTGCTCCTCTCGGCTGCGGGAATATATCAGAATATCATCAATAAAGACTATCACGAATGAGTCCAAATAAGGCCCGAATACTCGGTTCATCAAATCCATAAAAGCTGCTGGGGCATTTGTCAACCCGAATGACATAACCAAGAACTCATAATGCCCGTACCGAGTGTGGAAAGCTGTCTTAGGGACATCGGATGCCCTAATCCTCAACTGATGGTAGCCAGATCTCAAGTCAATCTTTGAAAATACCTTGGCACCCTGAAGCTGATCGAACAAATCATCAATCCTTGGCAGTGGATACTTATTTTTGATGGTGACCTTGTTCAACTGCCGGTAATCAATGCACATTCTCATCGAACCATCCTTTTTCTTGACAAACAACACCGGAGCACCCCAAGGCGAAATGCTGGGTCTAATGAAACCCTTCTCAAGCAAGTCTTGCAACTGCTCCTTCAACTCTTCCAACTCTGGCGGGGCTATGCGATATGGCGGAATAAAAATGGGCTGAGTGCCCGAAACCAAATCGATGCAGAAATCAATATCCCTGTTAGGTGGCATACCCGACAGGTCTGAAGGGAAAACATCAGGAAACTCACGAACCGCGAGCACCGATTCAATAGATGGAACCTCACCACTGGAATTGCGAACATAAGCAAAATAGGCCAAACACCCCTTCTCGACCATACACCGAGCCTTCACGTACGAGATAACACTGCGGGTAGAATAACCAGGAGTCCCTCTGCACTCTAAACGGGGAAAATCCGGTAAGGCTAAGGTCACAGGCTTGGCGTGACAGTCCAAGATGGCGTGGTACGGGGATAACCAATCCATCCCCATTATAACATCGAAATCGACCATGTCTAACAGCAACAAATCAACACGGGTCTCAATATCCCCAATCACCACAATACAAGAACGATGAACTCGATCGACCACAATAGAATCACCTACCGGTGTAGACACATAAAGAGGAATACTCAATGAATCACTAGGCATGACCAGGTACGGTGCAAAATAAGATGAAACATACGAATACGTAGACCCTGGATCAAACAGCACTGAAGCATCTCTATCACAAACCAGAATGGTACCAGTAATGACTGCATCTGAAGCCTCAGCCTCGGGCCTAGCTGGAAGGGCATAACATCGGGGCTGGGCCCCACCACCCTGAACTACCTCTCTGGGACGGCCTACTGCTGGCTGGCCTCCACCTCTGGCGGCCTGAACTTTACCTCTAGGACCTCTACCTCCACCTCTACCCCCACCTTTAACTGGTTGGGCGGGCTGTGGAACGCTTGGTGCCTGTAGCATAGCACGAGAACCCTGATGCTGAGAGCTACCTGGTGCTCGAGGGCAAAACCTGGCAATGTGACCGGGATCACCACAATTGTAACAAGCCCTCGGTTGCTGAAATTGCTAGCCCTGTCGACCTGAATGACCACCTCGGAAACTCTGAAGTGGTAGTGCACTGATGGGAGCTGGTGGTGCACTGTAAGGCTGCTGATCAGAATAGTGCATCTGAGAACCACGACCACCTGAAGTACCATGAGAGACCTGGAGAGCTGACTGAAAGGGCCTAGGAGGATAGCCTCTACCATATGAATCTCTACCTCCAGACGAGGTACCACTGAATCTGCCTGAATGATGGGGCCTCTTATCCGACCCATGACCACCTCCCTATGACAGAACCATCTCAACTCTGCGAGCCACATTGGCCGCCTCCTGAAAGGTGATCTCACTCACGGGCTCCTTGACCATTTGAAGACGAATCAGCTGAATAAGACCATCAATAAACCTCCTCACTCTCTCTCTCTCGGTGGGAAGTATGACAAGAGCATGGCGAGCTAGATCGATGAACCTGGTCTCATACTGGGTGACCGTCATGGAACCCTACTGGAGGCGCTCAAACTGCCTCCGAAAGGCCTCTCTCTGAGTCACGGGGAGAAACTTCTGCAAAAAAAATGTTGTGAACTGCTCCCAAGTTAAAGATAGCGAACTGGCTGGTCTAGCTAAGCAATAATCCCTCCACCAAGTCTTGGCGGATTCAGACAGACGAAAGGTAGCAAAATCAACTCCATTGGTCTCAACGATCCCCATGTTCCGAAGAACCTCATGACAACTATACAGATAATCCTGGGGATCCTCAGTAGATGCACCGCTGAATGTAGAAGTGAAGAGCTTGGTGATCCTATCCAGCCTCCACAAAACGTCGGCGAACATAGTCGCTCCATCGCCGGTCTGAGCTACTACACCCGGCTGAACTACCACAATTGGTTGAACCGCTGGAACCTGAACCTGGCAAGCTACCTGCTCTGGAGTGCGCGTAGCAGGAGTCTGAGCCCCTCCTCCAGCCTGAGAAGTGGCTGGTGCTACGGGAAGCAAACCCGCTCGGGTGACATCTCCATGAGGCCCACCAATCGGACCAGAGCGTCCTGAAGAACTGGGGTGGCAATGAACCCTTCTGGGACCTAAGCTGGGCCCACCAGAACTGCTGGGGCCGGAACCTCCTCCTCAAAATCAACCTGAGGCTCCGCCACTGGTGCTGCTGCTCAGGGCTGAGCTCTGCCTCTACCTCGGCCTCTAGCACGGCCTCAGCCTCGGCCTCTGCCCCTAGTGGGAGCTACTGCTGGGGGCTCGGGTTGTTGAGCGGTAGATGAGGAAGCGCGTGTTCTCGCCATCTGCGAAAGAGCAGAGTAGAAATCCAATTAGCATTTGAGGAACAAATTCGCACGGCAAGAAAGAAAAAATGTGAAATTTTCCTAACTCTATAGCCTCTAGGGAATAAATACAGACGTCTCTGTACCGATCCCTCAGACTCTACTAAGCTTGTCCGTGAGTTGTGAGACCTATGTAACCTAGAGCTCTGATACCAACTTGTCACGACCTGGATTTCCCACCCTCGGGAGTCGTGATGACGCCTACTAATATGAGCTAGGCAAGCCAATTCTTAACTGCTACTTCATTAACAAATTACTTCTTTTGACAATTGTCAGTAATATCATGAAAACAACACAATTTAATAAATATGTGGAATACGTAAATTAAAGAAACTAAACAATAATGCAGAAATCAACATATGTCTCTACCCAAGAACTGGTGTCACATTACTCACGAACTTCTAAGAGTACTAAATACATCCGTTTGAAAGAAAAATATAAATTGTTTGTCTCGGAAACATGAGATAACAGACTAAAATAAAAGATAGAGGAGACGCCGGTCCTGCGGACGCCTGCAAGGCTACCTCGGTGTCTCACTAGACTGAAGGCTGGCTCCGCGCTACTGCTGCTGTCCAAGACCTAGATCTGTGCAATAGAGTACAGAGTGTAGTATCAGCACAACCGACCCTATGTGCTGGTAAGTGTCCAGCCTAACCTCGGCGAAGTAGTGACGAGGCTAGGACCAGACTCCAAATAAACCTGTGCAGTTCATATATATATATATATATATATATATATATATATATATATATATATATATATACAGCGGAAAAAAGATACAGGAATAATCAGTCAATGCGGGAAAGGGAAACATGCTGTGAGGGTGAATATAGTTCCGAATATAAAGACATCAAGTACGGAAGGAAACAACATAACTAGAATATCAACAAGGAAGCAGAAATTAACAATTTGCACGGCATCACCCTTCGTGCTTTAACTCTCGTTCTCACCAAAACAATACACGACATCACCCTTCATGTTTTACGCTCTTCCTCACCCAAACAACAATCACAAGGCAAATAGGGTAAGGAAATCTAATACCTCGAAGTAAATCAAATAACAACAAGTAATGAAAGAAACAACATAACTCGGATATCAACAAGGAAATCAAAAATCAACAAATGTACGGCATCACCCTTCGTGCTTTTACTCTCGTCCTCACCAAATCAATCGTGTCTTAATAATGTGCACGACATCACCCTTCGTGCTTTTACTCTCTTTTCTCACAATATAGTCAATGAATATCGGTACGGAATGGTACATCATACGATACGACATCACCCTTCGTGCTTTATACTCTTTCCTCACAATAGCAAACAATGCACGACATCACCCTCGTGCTTTATCGCTCTTCCTCACCCAAAAAACAATCACAAACAAGGGGCAATATATTAAACAAATAATAATAATAGAAATCCCGGCAAGGGAATACAATTAAATAGCTAAGTCTCGGAAAGGGAACAATATCAATAAATCTCAACATCCCGGCAAGGGAACAATTCAATAACTCTTTCTCTTTCTTTCACTTCTTACTTTATAACTCACTTTACCACTCGAGCAAATACTCCAAAGGGTTCAATTATCTCATATACTTTCACAATTCGTATTACCACTCGAGCTAATGCTTCTCGAAGTTCAAAGATCACAATTTCTTTCACATGCTTTTTACAACATATAGAAATCATCATTAAGGCATGAAAGATACAACAAGATCAGAATTTCCGCAATATAAAGACTCACGGTCATGCTAGACACCAACGTATAGATACTCGTCACCATGTCTATATGTCGTACTCGACAATTAGCACATAACAAATAAGACTCAACTCCTAATCCCTCAAGCTAAGGTTAGACCAAACACTTACCTCGAAGTTTTGAACACCACTCAAGCCTCAATTATAGCTTTACCCCCTTGATTCCACCACCAATCCGCTAAAATCTAGTCACAAGTTACTTAATTACATCAATAAGTGCTAGATGAATCAACCCCAATGCATGAAAATGAGTTTTCCCAAAGTTTTACCCAAAAAGTCAAAATCATCCCCGGGCCCACGTGGTCGAAACCCGAGGTTCGGACCAAAACCCGATTACACATTCCCCCACGAATCCAAATGTATAATTTGTTTTGAAATCGGACCTCAAATTGAGGTCCAAATCCCCAATTTTTTGGAAGACCTAGGTTCTACCCAAAATACCCAATTTCTCCCATGAAAATCTTTGATTTTAAGTTGAAACCATGTTAAAAAATATTAATGATTGAAGAAAACTAGTTAAAAATGACTTACAATTGATTTGGAAAAGAAAGGTTGTTTGAAAAATCGCCTCTTATGCTTTCGGGGTTTTGAAAAGTGAAAAATAACTAAAAATCCCGTGTATTTATACCCCTCTCAGACCCTCACCACGGACTGCATAGAAAGGACCGCGGCCGCGGTGCTCCACCGCGGACCGCATTAAACGGACTGCGGCCGCACATGCCTCCCTGAAGACCTGCAGTTCAGCACCCTGTGTGGATCGCACAAAGGCGACTGCGGCCGCACAGCCTCCACCGCGCCCCGCACAAAGATGACCGCGGCCGAGCTAGCCCCTCCGCGGTCGCACACTATTTCTTGCGGACCGCACTAAAAGGTTCAAAGGCCTGCAACTTCCTGAACCTGCAACATCTGACTTTCTAAGCCTAAGGCATCCCAGAACCTACTCGAACTCACCCGAGCCCTTGAAACTCCAACCCAAGTATACACACAACCTCAAAACATCCTACGGACATATTCGTGTAATAAAATTACCAAAATAATATCACAAGCATCGAATTAAACCTCGAGATCAATGAAATTTCTCAAAACTCTTTTAAACATCACATTTCTCAATTAAGGTCCGAATCGCGTCAAACAACGTCCGTTTTAACCAAATTTCACAAGAATGACTCAAGTGATATATAAGACCTGTACCGGACGCCGAAACCAAAATACGGGCCCGATACCAACTTGTTCTAATCGAATTTCATTTCAATTTCCTTAGACATTTTCAGAAAAATAATTTCCTCAAAAAAATTCACTTCTCGGGCTAGGGACCTCGGATTCCGATTCCGTGCATACGCCCGAGTCCCATATTTTCCTACGGACCCTCCGGGACCATCAAATCACGGGTCCGGGTTCGTTTACCCAAAATGTTGACCGAAGTCAAAATTATTCATTTTAACATCAAAACTTAGCATTTTTCATAAAATTTCATATTTAAGCTTTCCGGCTACGCGTCCGGATTGCGCACACAAATCAATGCGACTCTAAATAAGGTTTTCAAGGCCTCAGAAGCACATAATGGGTAAGAAAACAGGTGATGAACCTTTGGGTCGTCACACCTTCCTTCTTGTCTTCTGCCAGATCCACATCAACTTCAACTTGTAAAGAGACAATATCACGGAACCACAAGGCGATAAGGAGTTTTATCCAGCTTACATAACATGGAATGTCAAAAATGTAAGACCCCAAGCATGTTTTGTGGCTGTAGATAGAAACAAGTGAATTTAGGTGTAAGGGTTTCTAAATGTCTAATAGTAAATTAGTACTCCTTCTGTTCCAGTTTATGTGAACCTATTTCCTTTTTGGTCCGTTCTAAAAAGAATGACCCTTTCTAAATTTGGTAACAGTTTAGCTTAAACTTACAATTCTACCCTTAATGAGAAGCTTTTATAACTACACAAATCCTCAGGCCCCCTTTTTGACTTGTTTAAGACCACTAATTCTAAAAGTCTTCATTTTTTCTTAAACTCTATGCCCAGTCAAACAAGTTCACATAAGTTGAAATGGAGGGAGTAATAGAGATAGTGATAGAGTACTGGAAGTGGAAGAAGGCTTTTTGATTATTTAATATATATATGGATAAAAATAAATTTTATATGTATGTATGTATGTATATATATATATATATATTCTCTTAACGGGTTAATGGATTATCCATTAAGAAAATGGAATAATTTGCCCCCAAACCAATAAGTCGTTAATAAAAAAATTTCAGTCCGTTCTTCGTCCATTAAATCGTTAACCCGATACCAATAAGCCATTAAGCTTCGGTTTTAGTTCGGTTTTTGGTTTCAAATGGTAATCAGGTATGTGGTATCTCCTTGTCAAGAAATGTCTACATGTCAATGTTGGGGTGATGCAAGAAATGGCTTCGGATTCCCAGGAAGTTCCCTCAGGGCGGTCATATCGGATTGAGTTACCTTTGGGTTGGCGGTCTGCGTGACTCGGTTAAGTTAGAGGCGATTGGTTCTGATTACTCAATTATGTGTTACTGAGTTCCGAAGAATTTATCATGGTTAAGACCATGGTCGTAGTTGATGTTTTCTACAAGTATAGAAACTATATTGTGTGTGGTGGTGTTCTCCTGGATTAAAATTAAATGAAAGATTCTCGGTTGATGAGGTGTTCAATTTGCTTAAGGTTCAGAGTTAACTATGAAACTTTCGTAGTGTTGCGAGTTAGCATGTTAGAGGTGATGTGCCATGTGGGGTTGAAAAGTTGCATGTACAAGCAGATAGTTTTAGAGAGAAGGATATGAGTTCTTGATGACACTATTGATTTCGGGTGTTTAAGATTTTGCTGGAACTATGTGTTTCCACCGAGGGAGAGTTATTCTATTGGCAGGTATAATGTGTTTTGACTTATAGGTATATTTCCGTGAGATTATGGAGTATGAGTTACGTCTCGATCATTTGAGTAGCGATATTGAGATTGGATGTGAAGATTCTGGTATTCCTGAGGCTCAGGGACTGAATGTTCTTGTTGGTAGAGTATTATGGAAAGGTTTCTATGGACTTTTGGAGGGTTAATTGCATGTTTGGGAATGATCGAAATTTGGTTTAGGGATTATTTTGAGCCTAATGAGAATGTGTATTTTGTATCAGATTGGATTTGCTTTCTCTTGCGCAATTGTTGCCATATGGATATCATCGGGCAGAATGGATGTTATTCGCACCTTGGTTTATGTTATATGTTTCTCTCTTATACTATGACGGGTTGTGAGGGTTACATGATTCTTCGCGCACATATTGTGATTCAGTTTAGGCCTCATGGCACTATGGGCGAGGTGGCCTTCGTGATGTTGATTTGCTTATTGCACCATAGTTGTGCTTGTCCTTTTCAGTATTGTTTGTTCCTAATAAATTTTCCACAGTTTTATCTTTGTGCACTCTGTTGTGCTTGATGTTGATGCACATGTGATCAGTGAGCCAGAGTATTATGGTTTGATGGGTACCCTATGTGGATTGATATGATGGGATCGGGTTGCACGCCGCAACGGTACTGTCACGACCCCAAATACTCCGGTTGTGATGGTGCCTGTCACAGTACCAGGCAAGCCAACCTAAAATTTAACCACAGTGAATTCTTTTTATAAAACCATTTTCTAAAACCGATTAAGTCTCAATTTCTCATATTAAATATATAAATAAAAAAATGGGGAAATTAGTACAAAATATACCAACACAGCCCAACAATCTGGTGTCACTAGTCAAGAGCCTCTAAATACAACCCGAACTGACTGAATAATACATCATAAGTCTGAAATAACAAAAAACTAAGATAAGAAGGAGGAAAGCAGGCTATGAATGATGTGCAGCTACCTTGCAGTCTCCGGTAAAGCTCTGAGAGTGCTGGAAGCTCTCACTTTGATGTACGGGCACCTGGATCTGCACACAAGGTGCAGAGAGTAACGTGGGTATGTCAACTCAGTAAGTAACTAAAGTAAATAAGGTCTGTGTGTATTGACGAGCAATTTATAACCATATAAGAATTTCAACAGAAATATCAAATCAAAACCAACAGTGCCATATTTAATTATCTCGTAAAAACTTCAGTGTCAATTAAAATACTTTGAAATCATTTATTCAACATTTTTCAACAGAGGCTCAGTATAAAAAGAAGAGTGAAAGCAGTAAAATATCATAAATGGGCCAATCGGGCAAGGTATCACTCATAAGTATAGCCTCTCGGGCAAGCGTCTCAGTTACTCGTGACTCAACTCTCGTCAACAGTACTCACACTTAGCACTCTGGCTCAATAATATCTCATAATAGTAATAATCATAATAACCGTTGCGGCGTGCAACCCGATCCATAGTTTATAGTCGACTATGCTCACTGGAGGTGTATAGACTCCGGAGGGGCTCCTACAGCCCAAGCGTCATATCGTTGCGGTGCGCAGCCCGATCCAATATATATATCATTGCGGCATGCAGCCCAATCCATATAAGTATCACTGCGGCGTGCAACCCTATCCATAATATATACATATAATATTGCTGCGGCATGCAACCCGATCTATTATATATATATATATATATATATATATATATATATATATATATATATATATATTATCCTCACCATTAGGTCCTCAACCTCTCTCAGTCATTAACCTCATAGCTACTCGGGCATATCAGTGAAAATCAGGGAACTCAGCCCAAACAGTTTTCACATTTTAAGAAATAGAGTGATGGAACCGGATTTAAACAATAAACATATAAAACATGACTGAGGATATGCTTTCAAAACAAATAGAGTGAGGAAAATAGTAAAAATACCCCTAATGGTCTAAACAGGTCGGCATAAAGCCCCAAACATGACATACAACTCAAAATATAGTATCAATCTCTAAAATACGAGATATCATAAGATTGTAAATCAAAATATGTGGCTTAATAGTCGCTACGTGACGGACCAAGTCACAATCCCTACCGGTGCACACCCACATGCTCGTCACCTAGAATGTACGTCACCTCATTTATCTAAATAATATGAAATACTGGTGTTTCATACCCTCAGGTCCAAGTTTACAATAGTTACTTACCTCAAACCGGATGAAATACTACTCCTCGACGCCCTTGCCTCTCGACTCAGCCTCAATTCGCATCGAATCTATCCAAATCAGAATCATTACGTCAAAATATGCTAAGGGAATGAAGCCCATGCGAAAATAATCAAATTACAATAGAAATCCCGAAATTGGCCAAACCCGACCCCCCGGGCCCACGTCTCTGAATCCGATAAAAATTATATCAATAAACTCCTTATCCTCCCTCGAGTTCATACATACCAAGAATAACAAAATCGGACCACAAATGACCCCTCAAATTCTTAGATTAAGGTCTCCAATTTCCAAGCCCTAAACCCCCAATTTTTGCTACTAATTTCTATAGATTTCAAACTTAATCAGTCAAAAACCATCATAGAAACAAGTTTAGGGTCTAAAAACCTTACCTCCATGAAATCCCCTTGTAATCCCTCTTCAATTTGCTCCCTCAAGCTCAAACCCGTATGAGAAAAATAATGAAATAACCAAAAATTCGCAAAGAAAACCTTATATAATTTCTGCCTCAGGGGTTTTGCACCTGCAGCCCATTTTACGCACCTGTGTAGCTGCTTCTGCGGCTAGACGACCGCTTCTGTGGTTTCCACTTAAACCCTCAAAACCGCACCTACGCATAAACTACCGCACCTGCGGTCTCGCAGGTGCGACCCAACTTCTACAACTGTGCCTTCGGCTCTTCACACCCAATTCTGCATCTGCGACTAATAGTCCGCTTCTACGGTCCCCAAGCCGCAGGTGCGGTTATGACAAGAACTTCAGCAGCTTCAGTTGCAATTTCCAACTCCAAACTTCCCGTCAACCACCCGAAATCATCCCGAGGCCCCCGGGACCTCAACCAAAAGCACGAACAAGTTATATACTACTATCCAAACTTATACCAAACTTCGAATCACCTAAAACAACATCAAATCAACAAAATGACATCAGATTCAAGCCTATGGTTCCAAAAACTTCCGAATTCCGCTTTTGATCAAAAAGTCTATCAAACCTCGTCCGAATTACCTGAAATTTTCCACACACGTCACAAATGACACAACGAACCTACTGTAACTTTCAGAATTCCATTCCAATCTCTATATCAAAATCTTCGTTACCAACCGGAAAACGCCAAAATCCCAATTTCGCCAATTCAAGTCTAAATCTACTCCGAACCTCCAAATTACATTCCAATCACGCTTCTAAGTCCCAAATCACCTCTCGAAGCTATTCGAAACATGAAAACCAAATTCCGAGATTGTTTGCTCATAAGTCAACTTCCTGTTGACTTTTTCAACTAAAAGACCAACTTAAGAGACGTGTCTCAAACCTCGCCAAAGCTATTCCGAACTTGAACCAACCAACTCTATACCATATGATACTGCTGAACAAGACATAAAGAAGTAGAAATAGAGAAAGCAGAGCGATGATTCATGAAACAACCGGCCGGGTCGTTATAGGTACGGTGATGAAATGTGGCTACTTATTCCTAGTTCGTGTATTTTGCTTTCCACTTGTTGAAAATAGTTCATAGTAAAATGCTAAAATTTCCCTACCTGCTTAACTTTCATAGTAGTTTTCCTATTTATTTTTCTTACTGTTATATGTCATGTCTGAATTATTACTTGTTAGTATACGAAACCGGGTTGTGTAGGGCTCCATATGATTCTTGTTGATACTTGTCAGTCGGACTGCTTGTATTGGCTGAGATGAGGTTTGCACTATTGTATCAGGATGAGGAAGGTTTGGAAGAATAATATTATATTTTGCTGAGGATTTGGGCAATGGCCCTAGTCAAACGAGTGAGTTTATTGGCTTATTGATCGGATGAGTGGTTAAGCAGTTATGTGTGCTTCTTTCATCATCCGTAATGTATGAAGGTTTTGAATGAGGTTCTAATTAATATGAGGTTTTCTACCAACACTGGATTTGTTTTTGGGCAGTAATGGCGGTCAGCAGCTCCTACTGTGAGCGTCGAAGTGGCAGGGTATATCATGTCATTACATATTGGGTTATAGGTATGACTTGATACAACTTGCTCAGACTTATACAGTATGTAGATGTTGGATTCGAGCCTTCTGATAAATTCTGGATGATAGAGATTGGGTTCTAAGGTTTAAGGACTAAGGTCGAAATAAGGATCTCTAGTAATATTGTGTTGGCGGGCTATATAGATCAGGGTGACTTGGGATCACCCCCAGATTGATGCTTGGTAAGATTACACTGGGATTTGATAGCTTTGGAACGACTCTTGGCACGTTCGAGGATGAATATGTGTTTAAGTGGTGGAAGATGTAACGACCCGATTGGTTATTTTGAGTATCTGCACTTTGCTCGGTGATTTAAGGGCTCGAGTATCTCTGCATAATGTATTATGACTTGTGTAAATCGTCGATGTTGGTTTTCAAGTTATCTGGAATCGATTTGGAAGAATGAACTTCAAGATTTAAGTTCTAAGTTGGAAGAATTGACCAAGTTTGACTTTTTAGTATTTGACCTCAGCATAGAGTTTCGTCAATTCCGTTAGCTCCGTTGGATGATTTTGGACTTAGGAGCACGTCCAGATTGTAATTTGGAGGTCCGTAGTCGAATTAGTCTTGAATTGGCGAAAGTTGAATTTTTGGAAAGTTTGACCGGGAGTGGACTTTTTGATATTGGGGTCAGATTCCGATTCCAGAAGTTGGAATAGGTCCGTAATAAAAAATGTGACTTGTGTGCAAAATTTGAGGTCAATCAGAGGTGATTTGATAGGTTTCGGCATCGGTTGTAGAAGGAGTTTCAAAGTTCATTGATTTTGACTTGACATGTGATTCGTCGTTTCGTAGTTGTTATGTGTGATTTAAAGCTTCGAGTAGGTTCGTTTTATCATAAAGAACTTTTATGCAAGATTTGGCGCCATTCGGACTTAATTTGATATGGTTCGGACGATCGGTTGCGATTCTAGAAGTTCGTAAAGTATAAGTAAATCTTCATGTGTTTTTGCATCCGATTCGTAGTTTTAGAGGTTATTTTGATGTTTTGATCGCGCGAGCGACTTCATATGATATTTTTAAACTTGTGTTCATATTTGGTTTAGAGCCCCGAGGGCTCGGGTGAGTTTCAGATGGGTTTCAAAATATATTTTCATATTTCTTGAGTGCTGGTTCAAGTTTTATCACATTTGCGAAGGCAGCCTCGCAATTGCGAAGCTGGGCTGCAAGAGAAGGATTCGCAATTGTGAAGAATTTTCTGCTTTTGTGAAGGACCAGTGTGCGCATTTGCGAAGGTAACAGAGATTCCACATCTTCGCATTTACGATAAGTTGTTCGCATTTGGGGGGTTCATATTTGCGAACCCCATGTCGCAAATGCAAAATTTGCAACCTGTTAAATGCTGAGAATTCCGAGACTTAGCTTCATTTTCATATATTTTTAGCCCTAACTTCGATGAGAGGCGATTTTGTGCAGGGATTTTCATACCAAATTATTGGGTAAGGGGCTCTAATCAATTTTCAACTATCTTTTATGATTTTATATAAGATTTAACATTAAATTTATGAGAAATCCATACAAAAATATGGGGATTTTGTCAAAGTTTTGAAAAATAAAAATTTGGGATTTGAGAGTCGAATAACACTCGGATTTGAAAACAAAACACATATTTGGACCCGTGAGACTATGGGTAGTCAAGACCTACCCTTGGACCTGGATTTTGACCGGGCATGCCCGGGGTTTGATTTTTGTTGACTTTTTAGAAATCTAATAAAAACAACAGCTTTATTAATTAAAACTGTTTTCTCTTGCATTGTGTGATATATTCAAGTCGTCGTTGGCTAGATTGAGCCGGGCGTAGGCGAATTTGAAAAGGAAAAAGGCTAAATTGAATGTTGAGTTAGCTGAATTGAGGTAAGTATTTTGCCTAACTTTGTTAAGGGAATCTTTCCTCCTATTTGTCATTGTTTGCCACATGCGGGGGTGATATATATATGAGGTGATGAACGTATATGTATGTGCCAGGGTTAATCATCCCGGGGGGTGGATTATGTTACATTTATGTTTGTAGAATTTCGTGACCTCCTGCTTCATGCCTTACTTGACTCTTAGATACTAAGAACATAATATTAAATGATAGAAATCAAGACTTAGCTTATTATAACTTGATCAAACTTGGCGGAAATTCTGAGAATACATTGATGTGTCTAATTTGGTCATCTCTATGCGAAATCATTACTACATTACTACGACCGATATTTTTGAGTTACTAGACTCTATAATTGTGCTGTGGATCATTTGGGAGATTTGTGAAAGCATTTGAATAATACAGTTCTTGAGGGTTGTTGAATCATTGTTGACTTGGAAGATTGTGATTGAGATTTGTTTGGAATATCCGTTAAAACACTCTCCTTGATGTCATTTATGCTTCCTGCCTTGTTTGTCATTGATATACATATGCTTGGTAAGGAAAAGTGTAAAGCACGAAGGGTGATGTCGAGCCATTGTTGATATATTATCATGTGAGGGAGAGTATAAAGCACGAAGGGTGATGCCGTGCCACATTATTGAGAGTAAAATCACGAAAGATGATGCCGTGCCATATTATTGAGAGTAAAAGCACGAAAGGTGATACCGTGCCATGCAGTGATTTTGGGTCGTGACAGTTGGATCTGCTATTACCTTATCCATTGAGTATAACATAACAAATGATGTTATAGCATTAGCATTAGCATTAGCATTAACATTTATTTTTGGCAATAATAGCGAAATGGTTAGCAGCTCCAATTAAAGAATAAGGAAAAAAAACTCATGACTTGCCTCCATATACTCTCCATATTAGATAGAACTAGTCTTTTGCTTCCTTAACAGTTAACATATGCGCAAAAGCTAAATGTCAATATAGCATCCGAACAAAAAAATTATCCCCCCTATTCAATTTTTGACTAGCCTGAAGGGTTTGTGACATTATTCAATCTTTACTCGTAAAGTGAGTGGAGCAATTCTTCCTTTTCTGATTAAAACAATCATCAATTTTACAATTAAAATTGCAGTTTTCTTGCGTTAGCAGTTCAATTGTGTAGTAGCCCAGTCCGTTAATGATATTATTCGCTTTGGGCCTAGTTTCTTACGGGCTTAAAATATGTTACTAGAGTTTAAGGCTTATTAACTTATGCACCCAACATTCCTTTTGTGTTTTTCCGATGTGGGACTCTGTCTACAATCTGTGAAGTTAGCCCCCTCTTATGGACACATCGCCCTCATTGAGGTTTGCCCCACCGCATGGGATTCGCCTAGAATCAGCACTAAGGTTTGTCCCGCCTAACCAGGATTTGCCTAAACTCAGTTGAACCCTGACCCACCATCGGCAAGGCTGACACAAGAGTGACTCTGATACAAAGTTTTTCATGACCCGATTTCTAACCAAGTCGTAACCGGCACTCGATGCGTTAACTTGACCGAACGAACCATCTTGGCTTTCTATTCTGTTCTATTTCTGTTATGCAATGCATCTCAACACAATTTATATCTATATCTATACTAATGTAAAGCACGAAAGCCCTTAGCGAAGTGTCGTTCGTCTTTTTTACCCCTTTAATATAGTATTCACATTGGACAAAATATTCATTTAATTATCTTTCTATATATATAGTATTAATCATTCAATTTACTTTTTTAATATTTAAAAAGTGAAAAACACATTCATAAAATATATACCATAAAAAGTGAAAAAATACTCATTTAATTACTTTCCTATTTAGTACCTTGACTTAGAAAAGTGAAAAACACATTCATAATATATATTCCATAAATAAATGAGAAAAGTACGTTTTAGAATGTATGGGTGCATGCAGAATATAATTGTTATTTTTATATATATTTTTATTGATTAACACGGTAGATGTAACGTTTCGACCGGTCGTTTTGAGCATTTGCACTTCGCTCGGTAGTTTGGGGGTACAAGTAGCTCCGTATGATATATTAGGACTTGTGTGCAAAATTAAGTTCATTCCAAGTTGATTTGATATGTTTCGACATGAGTTTATGGAAGTCGAAAGTTCGAAAGTTCATTAAGTTTGATTTGAGGTGCATTTCGTCGTTTCGATATTGTAATGTGTGTTTTGAGGCCTCGAGTAGGTCCATCTTACGATATGCAACTTTTTAGTATGTTTCGACGGGGTCCCGAGGGGCTCAGGTGGGTTTCGGATAGGTTTGGGTTGTGTTGCGCTCGTTTTTCTTATGTTTCGACGTCGTTTCTTCAAGCATAATGGTACCACATTGTACAAATGAGCTCCGATTTCTGTTTTTGATTTAATCATTAGATCTGTATCGTAATTACAGAGCCATAGCAAAAAGAATCGTCAAATTTGGACATCGTATGAGGATTTTATGGTCATTTTGCTAAGAATTGGTTCTAGATTTTTTCAGATTAATTAGGAAATTGCCACTGACTGCGTATTTAAAAATCTGCACTATTTCCAAATATTTAAACTAACATATCTCCTTCAGTATAAGGTCAAATGGAGTGATTCAAGAGCCTAACTTGACTAGAATTTCACAAAGAATCCATTGCAGACATCAAAAGTGAGTTTCAAGACCTTTTGGCACAAGAAACAAGGCAAAAAAATATTAAAACGAGAGTTTTGTACATTTAACATATTTTGAGTTAGGGAGCTCGAAATTGGGCAATTTTCGAGGCAATTTTCAGCATATGAATTGGGTTTCGAGCCGTTCGGAGGTCGGAATGCGCGTGATGGCATTCTTGAAGCATCGCTTGGCTTGCTCAGTATCAGAATTAGCTTGTTAAAGATAAGTAACTCTTCTAAACTTAGTGCTGAGGGTATGAAACCCCGAATTATATATTATGTGATTGGTGTTGAGGTAACGCACATGCTAGGTGACGGGCGTGTGGGCGTGCATCCTGTGAGTTATTACTCTGTTATTTCCAGGGCACTGTTTAGTGGCACACTTTATTGATATTTGTGTTTTTCACCTTGTGATAAAGTAATTGAGCTGTAAATCATGCTAGATATCATGTTTAGGTTTTATGCTGATATTGTTGGGACCCCTAGCGGCCGTTTCTTGCTGTCATCTCATTTATTTCATTTATATTTCGTAGTTAGTCACATTCATGCATTCATATTATATCTTAGTCTTAGTTGTTACTTATTGACACATCATATCATTATTCCAGGTCAGTTTTCATGACATTGTGAGCCCGTGTATGAGACTGGAGAGATTGATATCTGAACGAGGCCGAGACCCTGATTATGAGTGACAATTATGGGATCGGGCTGCATGCCGCAGCATGTTTATTGATTTATTCCATGATTCGTTTGTTATAGCGCTTGGGCTGAAGGAGCCCCTCCGGAGTCTACACACCCCTAGTGAGCGCGGATGATATTATTGAGGGATGGATTTCCCTGGACATAGATTTGTCCGAAGTATTTGATATCTGGAGATGGATTTCTCCACAGGGTTGGATTGCCCTTTTTCCTCGGTACTGGGTGACTTATAGTTAGTGTTATATATGTTTTGGGATGGATTTTCCTGGGCCGCATGGGCCATATATAGTACCGCGTAGTTGAGCATTTATATATTATTGATGGATGGATTTCTCTGAACATGGATTTGTCCGAAGTACTTGATACTTGGAGATGGATTTCTCCACAGGGTTGGACTGCCCTTTTTCTCGGTATGGGGTGATATAGTGAGTGTTGTATATGTTCTGGGATGGATTTTCCTAGGCCGTATGGGCCATATACAGTACCGAGTGGTTGAGTATGATGAGTGAAAAGTGTGATACAGTGATGTTGAATACTCTAAGAGTGTGAGTACATGATTCATCTATGAGATACATGGCATTGACATGCATACATGACATACCTGTATAGAGACGCATTTTTCTCATGTTGTATAGTACGACATCATTCATAACTGTTTACACATATTTATATGTGGGTATAGAGTAGTATTTCACACTCGTTATTTGGAAAGGAAATGAAATATTTTTATGTATTGTGGAAAGATTTTTTCAGGAAAATTACAGTTTTCAAACTATCTCAAAGTTTTTTGATGATTTCGATAAAAGATTTTGGTTTTCATGGATATTCTGAAAAGCGGAATTATTGTCAGAAAACTGTGCAAAGGCTGAACATTTTTATCTCTGAGAGTATTTCCTTGTTTATATGCTTTATGTTGTATGAATTGCTATTGGTTATTGGTGTTGGACCCGACCTATGATCCAGCTTGTCACTGCTTTCAACCCGAGGTTAGGTTTGTTACTTTTTGAGTACATGGGGTTGGTTGTACTTATACTGCACTTCATGCACATTGCGTGTAGATCTCGGATGTCGATGTTGCTGCGTCGATGGTTGCTAGATTTGAAGGCGTACCTGCGTTCCTGCTGCAACTGCCTCTTGTTCATGGTAGCCTTAGATTATAAAATTCTATTTATGTACTTTCCAAAAAGAAGATGTATTTTTTTCATATCTGATTGGTAAACTCTATTCTTAGAAACTCATGATTTGTACTACCAGTCCTTGAGGAATGTATAAAATTCAGTTAACTTCTCTATTTAATTGTTTGGTTGACTTTAATGGAATTGGATAGTTATTAGTTGGCTTACCTAGCGGGTTAGGTTAGGTGCTATCACAACTAGTAGATTTTGTGTTGTGACAGTAGACACGTGCGACGCACGTACACTAAAAACTAGTACTATATTAAAAGTACGAAGGCCCTTAGCGAAATGCGTTCGTTATTTTTACCCTTTAAAAATAACTTTCATATGGACAAAATTGTAATTTACATTAATTCTATAATATTTAGGAATTCAAAATCCACTAAAATTCTATTTATTAAATCTTTCATTTTTAAACTAGATACGAAGTCCTAATATATTAGAAACTTGAAATTGATTAATATTTTCCCTAATGTAATTTCTATCAATTCTGCACAAATCCATATATATATATATATATATATATATATATATATATATATATATATATATATATATATGACACACTATGACACGTAACGTGACCATAGTTTACCTCTGATCATCAACCGAAGAGAAAATTGTTTCAAAGCAATACAATTAAATACGTATTTTAAAAGTTCTTATTGTAATTATACAAAATAAGTAATTCGTGTACAATTAAACCCTCAAAGTAATTAATTCATGTACAATTAATATTTTATATTATTTGACATATCTTTGAAGAATCGTAATAAAAGTATAGCTAATTAACTTTGTTTGTGTCTCCTCAAATAAATTTGAGAATAACTTTTAAAAATATCTTTAGAAAAACTCTTAAATTTTTAAGGGTTATGTGTTCTTGCTGAAACTAAAGAGAATGCATGATAACTTGTAAAATTAAATTGATAAAAATATGAAACTAGAATAAAATTTAAGCTGAATATATTGAATGATGATTGAGGATGTAGCAAGACAAAGTTTCTTTATTGGGTTGGTTATATAAGATCAATATTCATTAATTTTAGGAGCTTATATTTTATTTTATAATTAAAATATAAATTTTAAAATAATATTATGTAAATCTTTTATCAAAATTACTCATTGAGATGGGGAACACGCACAAAACATATACACTAAAATGTATAAGCTATCCAATAATTTTATTACATGCGTGACACGTGCGTATCATGTCAATCGATACAAAATGTATACAAAAATAAATTAACAAAAAATAGCAATTCATATTAAACTAAATGCAATATATGTTTATTATATTTTAATTTGAATATTATGAAAGTACAAAAATAACCATTCAAGTTCTAGAACAAAACTAACAAATAGTAAATATATTTAAGATACCTAACAATCTAAAAAATTATAGAATAATTTATACGAAGTTTTATTATTACCACAGAGTTGAAGTGGGTCTATACGTTTAAAAAACTAAATTATTCATTAAACAAATAAATCTATGTTAAACATTTGCATTAAAATTTGAAATTTGTCTAATACTTAGAATTTTAAATTTAACTAATAAAGTTTTTCCACAATTTTAATAAAATGTGATTTAAAGATCTATATTTGCATCGAATTTTAATATATATATATATATATATATATATATATATATATATATATTTCAAAATTATAATATGAAATTTTTTATGAGATTTTCTTCACGTTTTTCATGACGGCTAAATCATAATTACAATTAATAACTAAAATTTAGGATTTTGAGGAATTCGACAAGGCATAACTTTTTCCTTCATTGAATTGGGTAAATAATATCAATAATGATCAGTTTTATAATTTTACCATTTTTACGTTAAATTTTATTATGTAACTAAAATATAATTTTAAAATAATATTATATGATTTTTAAAAAAAATTGTATTCTTTGAGTCAAGGTTCACGCGCAACGCGCGTATCCTGAGGCTAATTCAATATAATTTAAATTAAATTCTTTTCTGAATCTTTAAACGAAAAAATAGTATGAAACGAAACTCATGTTGTTATTTTAAATACATTAAAAAACAAATGTAATGCAAAGTGGATACCTATGACTTTATTCTGACTCTGTCTATGAATCCTCTAAGAAATACTGAATAATAAGACAAAATTCTAGAGTCAACAAACTCCATGAACTAAAATGGAGCTTACCAAATCTTCTGATAATGAGAGGAAAATATCTTAGCTCTTAGCTTGCTTACCTGCAAAATATGTGCCTACATTAACATATGTCAATGTAAGTTCCAACGAAAGAGCATTAGTATAGTGGTACTCAATAAGTAAATCAATCTTCCCACTAAAGCTGGAACAAGATTCTGAAAGAAGTATGTATGCATAATATAAGAAAATTCTAAAAGCTTCTAATAAGGAATTGAAACAAAAAACCCACATGTCTATTGTAAAGTTCTTCTTGATTTCATTCATGAATTTTTTTTTCTCTTCTTTTATGGGAGTACCATAAAGTATTCTCTCACACACATATATATAGACACATATACATACATTTAGAATGTACCATGTTTTATGCAGCCTCAATTTCAAGTCGTCATTGGTGCTCTTTAATCTTTTATATCTAACATTCCTTTTATCCTTTTTGAGTTTTGGGAAATAACTTATCTTATGATATTCGCCCTATTAATTTGGTGACTCGGCCATCCATCAACTTGATTGTTATCAATAGAATTACTTTTGAACTAGTGACAATATCTAACTTTGTGAGTTACTTATTCTACGGATAGGCTATTTTCCACCTTTATATAACCTGTAACAAGTGGTGCAAAACATAAATTCTACAATATCTATGTACGTTCTTTATTTCTCATCTTTTCTAATTTCTTGGAATTACCCAAAACATGGTGGTACTCTTCTACCATTCTTGGTATTACTGCAATTTAACGCCTGTCATGCCTCACTTATTAGCACCATTCTCAAGTTTACCACGCAATCCACTATATAATATACACATGTGAAGGGTTCGACATTACATAGCTCAAGCTCACTAGCATACACTGCTTTAGATTTTTCATCAAGAAGCTAATATACTTGTATATATTCTCACATAACTCTTTGACGAACAACACTGTAGTGCTATTGTAGTCTCTCAGGCTATTTTTACTTTAAGAACTCCATCCCTTGGTCTTGCGCTACATATGCACTCACGATATCCCTTTTCTGTGACATCCCTCATTTAACCCTCTTAATCCCTTGATACATCCTAATCTACTACAACATCCAGGGTACTCTTGTATTACTTTTGGTATTTAAGTCACATTATAAAAAACATTTAAAATTGTGCAAATACTTGGACCTGCCATTTACTTCGATGATGGTTTGCTAGCCAACCATAAATTTTAGTGTAACGACCCGGCCGATCGTTTTGAGAGTAATAGTCCCGATCCCCTATTTATTGCTTCCCCTGTATGTTTTTCTGCTTATGTAACTTGCCGGGAGGTTTTGTTTGTGGTTTCGGAGTGATTTGAGACACTTAGTCCCTAAAACGAAAGCTTAAGTTCTAGGATTTTGACTGTAGTCAAAACTGTGTGAAGACGACTGCAGAATGAAGTTTCGTCAGTTTCGTTAGCTCCGTTGGGTGATTTTGGAATTAGGAACGTGTCCGGATTATGAATTGGAGGTCTGTAACTCATTTAGGCTTGAAATGGCGAAAGTTGAATTTTTGGAGATTTTGATCTGAAGTGGACTTTTTGATATCAGAGTTGGATTCTGATTCCAAAAGTTAGAGTAGGTTTGTAATGTCGAATATGACTTGTGTGCAAAATTTGAAGTCAATTGGATGTAGTTTGATATGTTTCGGCATCGGTTGTAAACGTTTGAAATTTCAAAGTTCATTAAGTTTGAATTGGAGGGTAATTCGTGTTTTTAGTATTGTTTGATGTCATTTAAGGGCTCGACTAAGTTCGTATGATATTTTAGGACTTGGTATGTTTAGTTGAGGTCCCGAGGGCCTCAGGTGAGTTTCGAATGCTTAACGGATCGAAATTGGACTTGTGTTCATTGCTGAATCTTTAAGACTTCTGGTGTTTTCACACCTGCGATGGGGAGACTACAGGTGCGGGATCGCACGTGCGTGAGGTCAAGCACAGAAGTGGAATTGGAAGGAGTTGCCAGGGGTCGTAGGTGCGAGGGAAATGCCGCATCTGCAATGCCCGCAGATGCTCTTAAGGACTCGCAGGCACGGAGAAGACCGCAGAGGCGGATATAAGTCTGCAGGCGCGCACTCGCAGGTGAAGCCCTTTTTTCGCAGAAGTGGACCCAGCCTCTTAAGTCATTTCTGCACTTGCGATGGATTTTTTGCAGGTGCGGCATCGCAGGTACGACTGGAAGCCCGCAGAAGCGAAGTCGCTGGGCAGAAAAGGGCTAAATTCGAGGGTTTTATCTCATTTTTATTATTTTTGGGACTTTGAGAGCTCGGATTTGGGCGATAATTTGGGAGATTTTCAAAGGAAACTTTTGAGTAACAATTCTTAACCCATTTATGATTATATTCCACTAATCTATAGTTAATTTCATCATTTAATTAAGGAATTTGGTTGAGAAATTTGGGAAAAAATGGGAGAAGTTCTTCAACTAAGTTTTTGAGTTTTGTTTCGAATTTTGATATCGGATTTGAATAATTTTGGTACGAGTGAACTCGTGAGTGAATGGGTGTTCAAATTTTGTGACTTTTATCCGATTCCGAGACGTGGGCCCGGGTCGACTTTTTGAGGTGATTTTCTAATATTTTGGTTAAGCTTTGATTGCATTAATTAGATTAGTTTCTTATAGTTGTATTTATGGTATGTAATTGCTTTTGGATAGATTTGGGTCATTTGGAGTCGGAAAATTGTGGAAAAGGCATCTCTACCGATTGATTGAGCTTGGTTCGAGGTAAGTGGCTTGCCTAACCTTGTGTGATGGAACTCTCCTTAGGATATGGTACTGATATAATATGTGATCGCTGTGTACGCGAGGTGACGAGTGCGTACACGGGTTATTTATTGTAAAACCCAATTTTTACTGAGTAATAACCTGTTTCATCTTATTTGAGTTATACTAGCATGTGTAGATACCCTGTTTAGCCTAAAATCGCATGTCTACTTGTCTTAAATGCTTATCTGAACCCTGTGCAGTATGCTTAGTAGATTTCGTGTTCTTTCTTGACATGTACTTAGTCTAAACTGTAGGATTTTTTTGCAATACCTATTATTTCCATTGTTTTGAGCTGTGTATTTACTTTAGACTACGGGACGGTATCCTGAGAGATCCCCCTGCATATTTACTTTGGGACTACAGGATGGTATCTCTAGAGATCCCCTGCACATTTACTTTTGAGACTACGAGGCGATACCTTGGGAGATCTCCCTGCACAATTACTTTTGAGATTACGAGGCGGTACCTCGGGAGATCTCCTTGTATATTTACTTTTGGCACTACGAGACGGTATCTCGGGAGATCCCCGGTTGTTTTACCCCTATGTACTACTATTATTGTTTTATGATTTCCTTTTTGTTAAATTTCAGTCTCTTATTACACTGCGATATTTTTATTCTATCTTATTTAATTTATATATACTAGTAGGGCCCTGACCTGACCTCGTCACTACTTGACCGAGGTTAGGTTTGGGACTTACTAGGTACATTTGTAGTGTACTCATGCAACTCTTCTGTACATGTTTTCGTGTGCAGACCCAGGTACCTCCTACTAACCTCGCTATTAGTTGCGTATTTGCTGCTGCTCCGAAAACTTCAAAGTACATCTGCCCGCGTCCGCAGACCTCGAAGTCCCCCTCTATACCTTTTAAGTTGTTCTTCCTTTACTTTTTCTAGTTACTGATGTATAGAAATAGTTAGACAAATTCGTAGAAGCTTGTGACTTATGGTGTTCCGGGTCTTGGGAAAATTCTGTGTATATTTCCAGAGTTGGTTATTGTACATGCCGAGCCACATTTCTATCAGTTATTTAAATATCTATTGTTGTTTGTTGTTAAGGTTTTTGCTTTTATTTTTTGGTTATTTCCGAAAATATTAGGCTAACCTAGTCGTAGAGACTAGGTGCCATCATGACATATCACAGAGGGAGGATTGGGTTGTGACAAGTGTGTATTAGAGCTCTAGGTTCATAGGTTTCATGAGTCACAAGCAGGTTTAGTAGAGTCTCACGGATCGGTGCGGCGACATCCGTGCTTATCTTCGGGAGGCTATGGAACTGTTAGGAAAATTTCACTTCTTTTGATTCCTTGTCATGCAAAATTGTTGACTTTGAAATTCTAAACTTCTATCTTCTATCCTCACAGATGGTGAGGAAACGTACAGCCGGATCAGATGACCAGGCACCCGTACCCCCTGTGTCACGATCCAAACTGATGGGCCGCAACGGGCACCCGGTACCTTACTCAACCGAGTACCTACGTAATTTATCTTTCATTTCATACTATCATAGGTAAATGAGCCAGAGAGGCTGTCATGAGATAAGTATAATAAATATGGAGAAATACTCGACATTGGATGATCCAACATGTAATCCAAACTTATATATATGACGTACGAGCCTATAAGGCCAAAATAACCACTCGTATACTGAACATAGGCCGACAAGGCCATACATTCTTTTACATACATGACATCTGTCTACAAGCCTCTAAGGATACATAATTGTCATAAAGGTCGGGACAGAGCCCCACCATACCAAACATTACACATCTAAACATACTGACCAAACGAGCAACTCCAGAGCAAATGGAGTGCACCAACTTCATCCCCTGAGCTGATCGCTTATTTGGGGGACTCTCGACCTGTCTATCAAGACCTGCGGGCATGAACGAAACGTCCCCAGGCAAAAGGGACGTCAATGCGAATAATGTACCGAGTATGTAAGGCACATAAATAAGTATATAACAGGTATGGAAGGAATATTGAGTAAATGAATCAACCTATAAGTCTTGATAATTCCGTAAATTATGAAATAATTATAGTGTCATGCATATGCATATGAATGTCATGTCGTGCATAGGTACATGTTTCATAACATCATCAGGCCTTTGAGGGCATCCCATCATATCATCTCGGCCACTGTGGGCAAAATCATCAATGCATACCAGCTGATCAGGTGGTGGTGCGTATATAACGTCGTAACTTTTTTCCCATATTCCATATAAATATAATATACATATATAAGCGTATATAACGCCATCTGGTCATGGGTCAATGTACATGTATAAATGCATGAAATAAATAGGAAATACGTTAATAAGATTTTCTTGGAATGCCATAAAAATCAATATGCATTTCGAATAAACTTTATCAAATACGTATTTTTCTTAGACCCATGAACAGAAGATATAATAATAATCCACATGGGGAGTCAAGAATATAGACACCCCTAGTAATTCTATGAATAGAGTTATTTATTAAAGTTGTGTAATTTGCTCGTTTCATTTGTATTATCTGGATCATGCCAAAAATAAAAAGGGATAGACTTAACATACCTGGATCGATTCTCTTGAAAATCCCTATAACACACATCAATTGCAATGAAACACGTGATGGAGAGACCAACATAGGGAATACTCCATATGATATCTTGAGAAATATTACACCGTATTCCCTTATAATTGCCAAATCTCACGTTCTTATGATGCCATGAAATTTTGTTTGAAATTGATATATGTATCTCTCTTAAGATTCCAAATCTCTCTTTAATGGATACATGTCTTAAGAATGCCAAATCTCTCTGTTATGAATATATGTCAAAAGAATGCCTAATCTCTTGTTCTTATCATGTTATGAAGTTTCAAACCACCTATTTGAGCCCTCATCTGTTACTTCATAAATTTAGTATCCAACCTTGATAAGTTAAGAGATATCTTGAATTTGTAAGCTTGTGGGCCCCATTTTGTGGCTTAGTTGTCCAAATACTTTTTCATGTTTTCCCACCTTGCAATCTAAGCCAAAGAGCCATAATTTTGGCTTGATTGAGACTCAACATTGCTGCCACGTTTGGGGGTCCTTAAAATTATCCCAAGATCTTAATTAATCTCCCACTATTTTATAATTAATCAATTATCCATATAATTAAGAATTATCTCAAATTACTTAAAATACTACTCACTTTTAACACACTTTATACACCGTACCATCATGGTCATATGATACCTTGTATGGTACTAGTCTTTAAATATCGGGTATTAACGCTCGGCCCGAATTATATCCCAACATGCTAAACTTGGATGAAAATTCATTTTCTTTGACTTGCTTCCCCTCTCATCTTCACAAATTTTCTCATCACTTGTTTGAAATAGTATAATCCTCGTAATCTCCAAATAATCTTTTTCTTAGATTGATGTCAGTTACCTTACGACAAATTCAATGTACAATACTACATGGTGCAACATTGTCGTAATTTAATACTACAAAGCGTAACATCATAGTAATGTAGTACTGCAAGGCGTAACATCATCGTAATATAATACCGCGAGACATAATATCGGCGTAATATTGCGGGACATAACATCATTCCCCCTTTTGGAACATTCATCGTCGAATGTTGACTGATGCTTTTATCATTTTCATAACTTATAGCTCTTGTGAATACCTAAATACTCTCCTTGCTATTTAGGAAGTTGTTCTGTGAATAAATCCAAAGGCTAGGGCATTCCCCCTTTAGGCCTTTTTCCCATGCCATGACTTGTGATCGACTTCCTTCCAATCTTGTAATTGTTGCTACCTTCTATTATGCAGCCTCTATGATGCTGATCTTGTAAGTGTGCCTATACAACTCTCCTCTCCTTTTTCCTCCAACTTTTAGCTAATCTCTAGGCCTTACTTTGTAAACATATATAAGGCTTAATAGGAGCCTCTTTGGGCATCTATAGGTGTACTGAAGTTCTTTGCTCGATACTTTGTAGAACTTACAAATATTGCTATATCTTATAGACCTGGTTATCCATTCGTATGACTTTACTGCATCTACGTAGGTCATACTATACCATAACTCTTACTTCGATTTATCGTTACTGAGGTTTGCAACCAACTCTAGGTTACTCTCGTTGCTTATCCTTAAGACTGATGGTCTAATCTCATCTCATACTGTTGAATTTTTATCCATCTATTGTTGATTCACCTTAATGTTGATCCATCATCTACCAATGATAACTTGATCTCTTATGTAACACCGCCGCTAGGGCTTGCATCTCATCGGGGACATCTGGAGTAATTAGATTGATACACCTAGGGGTGATACAATACTTCCATAACCGTACTCTATAGCATCCCAACGTGACTCACGTTATATGGGTATTTTAGTCCCTTACAATTCATGAAATCCTCTTTAAGTCATTACTCACTCGAAGGCCCAAACTTCATCCTTTATCTATCACAATCACACTGTCATTCTACTACCATGGCAGCATTCCATCTCTTCTAAATGTTACCAGTCTTACACTCCTTTGAGTTCATTCAGGCTATATTGAGCTTTCTGTAACTTAGAGGAACTACCAACCCCTTTTTTTCACGGGCTTAATCCCAATCCATTTTCGTCACCTTCTCACTTGCCCTTTTCTTGTCCTTACTCATGTCTTTCTAAAACCTTGTCATTCTATCATTCTTTAGTTTGCGACCGATTTCTTTATGCTTTTATGGAACATCAAGCGAGACCTCACATCGTCTCTAACTCTTCTTTTACTCTCTAATTAGACCTTTCGGTACTTAGAAACCATAGGCCGGAAGGTATGCCACTGACGACACTGCTATCATTCCTCGATACGGAATCCTCGTGCTTCTAGACTTTTATCCGAAGTATAGACTATTCACAACCTTCTACATTTGAGTATCTCGTATGGTGTTCACCTTTACTTTACTTATCTTATAATCTTGCATCACGTCTTCTATCTCTCTTATGACCTCCCTTCCACATAGGTATAATTCACATCCACAACATGAAGCTCTATTATAATACTTACACCTCTGGTGCATACACGATCTGGTGGTAGCTCCATACTGACTTTTTATGAGGCTGGTACTCTTCTAACTAGCTTTCTCGTAGAGCCGTTATAGAATATAGTTGCTGTGCTATCTCTCTTGCACCTCTAATATTAAGAGTGATTATGCTATATTCTCAATCATGATTCCTATAACTTCTGGGTTCATTAATCTACTTCATCGATATAACTATTTAGTTTCCTCATTCTTCTGATCGGCCTTAATGTCGGCTTAATTTATCTTCCAATCTGCGGCTCATGGTATTAGTTAATGCTTTAGCCCTTCAGGGACACTATGGAATTTCCATGATACAATCTTCTAACAATTCATTCCTTTATCTATGACCTAGGCTCAATTCTTTCTTTTAACTTATACCGGAATCTTCTACGGCTGTATGATTGTCAACATATATGCTGCATGGATAATACTTCGAACTCTTAAGTGCGTTCATATTGTGACCAACTCCGGATCATTGATCGGATAATTTTTTTCGTTTCATATTAGCTTTCTTTCAACATATGCTATTACTTTTCCTAGTCTTTCTGCCCCTTGTTACGTCCATACTTAGCTTATCTTAGTGCCCATACATTCCAGAGTTTTCTTGCAACTCTCGAATATTACTTTTAATTTTACTTCCCGTTCATTAGCCATGGTAGGTTCCACTTTCCTTTAGAGTGCTTACAATGTTGTTGCGAGACAGTTGTTACACGACCATTTCCTATTTAGGTCGTTGTGCTTAGGTTGAAGCCTTCTTTCTTATTTCCTCAGCTAGTCTTTTGTTGTAGTACTTAGGGAGAACCCTTGACTCTCGTAAAGCTGTGATCTTAGTACAGCCTCAATCTTCTTTGGATCAACCTGAATACCCTCTGCTGATACAACGTGACCCAGGAATACCACTGAACTCAACCAGAACTCACACTTCGAGAACCTAGCATATAACTGACTATCCTTCAGAGTCTGAAGAACCACTCTGAGGTGTTGCTCGTGCTCCTCCTGGCTGCGGGAATATATCAGGATATCATCAATAAAGACTATCACGAACAAGTCCAAATAAGGCCTGAACACTCGGTTCATCAACCCCATAAATGCTGCTGGGGTATTGGTCAACCTGAATGACATAACCAAGAACTTATAATGCCCGTACCGAGTGCGAAAAGTTGTTTTAGGGACATCGGATGCCCTAATTCTCAATTGGTGGTAGCCAGATCTCAAGTCAATCTTTGAAAATACATTGGAACCCTGAAGCTGATCAAACAAATCATCAATCCTCGGCAGTGGATATTATTCTTAATTGTAACCTTGTTCAATTGTCGGTAATCAATGCACATTCTCATCGAACCATCCTTTTTCTTTACAAACAAAACCGGCGCACCCCAAGGCGAAACACTAGGTCTAATGAAACCCTTCTCAAGCAAATCCTGCAACTATTCCTTTAACTCTTTCAACTCCGGCGAGGCCATACGATATGGCGGAATAGAAATGGGTTGGGTGCCCGGAGTCAAATCAATGCAAAAGTCGATATCCCTTTCGGGCGGCATACCCAACAGGTCTGAAGGAAAAACCTCAGGAAACTCCCGAACAATGGGTACAAAATCAATAGAAGGGACCTCCACACTAGAATCGCGAACATAATCCAAATAGGCCAAACACCCCTTCTCGACCATACACCGAGCCTTCACATAAGAGATAACACTACGGGTAGAATGACCAGGGGTCCCTCTCCACTCTAAACGAGGCATACCCGGTAAAGCTAAAGTCACAGTCTTGGCATGGCAATCCAAGATAGCGTGGTACGGGGATAACCAGTCCATCCCCAATATAACATCGAAATCGACCATATCTAAAAGCAACAAATCAACACGAGTCTCAAGACCTCCAATCACTACAATACAAGAATGATGAACTCGATCGACCATGATAGAATCACCCATCGGTGTAGACACATAAATAGGCATACTCAACGAATCACTAGGCACGACCAGGTACGGTGCAAAATAAGTTGACACATATGAATACGTAGACCCCGGATTAAATAACACTGAAGCATCTCTATCACAAACCAGAATAGTACCTGTAATAACTGCATCTGAAGCCTCAGCCTCGGGCCTAGCTGGAAGGGTGTAGCATCGGGGATAGGCCTCACCACCCTGAACTACCTCTCTAGGATGGCCTGCTGCTAGCTGGCCTCCACCTCTGGCTGCCTGAGCTCCACCTCTAGGACCTCTACCTCCACCTCTAGCACTTCTACCCCCACCTCTAACTGGCTGGGCAGGCTGTGGAACACCTGGTGCCTGTACCAGTAGCACGAGAACCCTGATGCGAAAAACTGTTCGGAGCTCAAGGGCAATACCTAGCAATGTGCCTCGTGTCGCCACAAGTAAAACAAGCCCTCGGCTGCTAGGGCTGATGACCCCAGAAACTATGAAGCGGCGGTGCACTGATAGGTGCTGATGGTGCACTGTAAGACTGTTGATCAGAATAGTGCGTCTGGGAACCACGACCACCTGAAGTACCATGGGAGACCTGAAGAGCTGACTGAAAGGGCCTAGGAGGATGGCCTCCACCATATGAATCTCTACCTCCAGACGAGGTACCACTGAATCTGCCCGAATGACGGGACCTCTTATCCGACCCATGACCACCTCCTTGTGATAGAACTATCACAACTTTGCGGGCCATATTGGCCACCTCCTGAAATGTAATCTCACTCCCGGCCTACTTGGCCATTTGAAGACGAATCGGCTGAATCAGACCATCAATAAACCTCCTCACCCTCTCTCTTTCTTGGTGGGAAGTATGACAAGAGCATGGCGAGCTAGATCGATGAACCTGGTCTTATACTGGGTAACAGTCATGGAACCCTGCTGGAGGCACTTAAACTGCCTCCGATAGGACTCTCTCTGATGTCCTTCCTTGCCTATAATCATTAGTAGTTGCTTATCTCTGTGTCCTTGTGCTTGTAGAGTTGCTTCTAAACTGATATTTTGACTATCTTCCCAGTGGCACTCTCTTTTATCCCCGTAGCACTCATACAGTACCTTTAACTACCCCGACTACTATTTGAATATATCTCAAGTATTATAATGATATTACTACGAGTCTGAATTCTCCATGTTGGGGTTTACAACATTTATCTTGCATGATCTGCTGATTTGTCTGTAACTTCTTTTCTAGTCATGATTAGGCTCTTCCTAAATCAACTACTAACTACTCGTCGGCCCATTCTCATATCCATATTCCATGTAATCTCTCTTGGGTTATTTCCTTTGTCTAACTTATCTCTTGAGCTGGCTCCTTATTTATCAATAACTTTTTGGGCAGGAACCCTTACTTCCTTTTTCTGATGTCGTGCTTACATAATGTTCTGGAATCATAACATATCTGTAAGATTCAGATAAGTGCAATACTATTCCTTTCTCATTTTTATCGCACTTTTCCTTTACCATTCCATAGTTACTAGAACAATTTAATTCTGTCTTAATGTCACATCTCTCCTTTTTCCCCTTTAGGAGAGTACTAAGATTTAGTGCTATGATGATCTACGTATAGATGTTTTACCTTTTCATCTCTGTTGCCTTTTCATATCGTTGATGACCTTTACTCGCCTTGCGATAATCCTTCTATACTAAGGATAACAAAACTCCTTACTCACGAGGGTGACACTTAATGTAACTGGTACATACAGTCCCATAAAGCTTAACTTTGCTCACATTATTTGCTTTAGGGAAGCGTCTTCCTGAATGACCATTCTCTGAATTTCTCTTGAATCTTCTTCTGTTGTCCATTCTACTATTGCTGGAACCAAATATGAAATTCTCATGATGCCGGCTATTATCAAATCACTAAATCCCTAATTGGTGTTTAGTTTATTTTGCTCACCAGCCCGTACTGATTTCTATTATTCTAGGGTATAGCTTCTCCTATTGGTAGTCGCGTTGGAGTCACGAACTTATTTCTCGAAATAAGGATATGACTTTATGGCCTATATTCTTTTGTTGTCTCAAGGCCGGTCACCTTTCATTTTTTTCACCTGACTATGGACCCAGTAATACCGTCATCACTTTGATCTACCATTGTCATCCATGTATCACATCTTACTCATAATTCTTCCTTATCTCTCTTTTCATTACCCTGCTAACATCTCTATCTATCACTTTATTTTGAAAACTTTAATAAGACGTTCTTTTACTTTTTGATCCCCTTGCTCCATCCACTGACTCTTTAGATTGCTTAACATTTTTGCTTTACTAGGGACAGTAGTCACACTTAGGTGATATTTATCCTTAGAGGCTTCCAATGCCTATCTTTGTAGTACTCATATCTAGCTGTACTATTTTAGAGTGCACCATCTGGATATGTCACAAGGAGTTTTATTAGCACTTTCGCAATATCCTTCGAAAACGTTAACTAATAGAAATAGTCCATCCACCATTTTGGGTTACTCTTACCCCCAGCCAGATTTTGATATCCCGTCCTTCTCTTAAACCATATATATTTGCTCTTATAGGGCATAACTGAGATTGGTGTGGCCAATTGTACATACCTCTGTTATTGTTGAAGGTAACTCAAAAGGCTTATATTCCTCTGCCTAAATTGTAAATACTGACAATCTTCATTAACTGGGCGCCTTTTAACATCCTTCATCTTACTTCTTTTGCTTGTTGAAACTTGTATTTATCTTATGAATCTCTCATTATCTTTCCCTATAATGGTGGATAGATATTCTTACCTTAAGGATCCTTATCAAGAGGCTTATACGTCTCAGTACACACATGATCTATTAAAGACCTTACATTTACTTATCATAAGCATCATGAAAAATCGAGTTCTTCTGACTCAACTCTTCCATAGTCACATTCAATCTCTTACCACCTATCTTTCTGGATGTACACATCGTCGTATTATGAATAGGATAGAGTTTAGGAAATTGAATTCTTACAACTGAGCTCTACCACGTGATCTAGAGTAACAAGAAAGAGTGACAATCCTAAATGCCATGTAGCCTCCTGCTTATAAGTGTGATGCACGACACACCCATAAACAAGACTCTACTAGACATGACTCGTAGACATCCCTAGGACAAAACTGCTCTGATACCACTTTTATCACGACCCAAATAGATGGGCTGCAACATGCACCCGGTACCTTACTCAATTGAGTACCTACGTAACTTATCTTTCGTTTCATACTATCATAGGTAAATGAGCCAGAGAGGCTGTCATGAGATAAGTACAATAAAATATGGAGACATACTTGACATTGGACGATCCAACATGTAATTTAAACTTATACATATGATGTACAGACCTATAGGGCCAAAATAACCACTCGTATACTGAACATAGGCCGACAAGGCCATACAATCTTTTACGCACATGACATCTATCTACAAGCCTCTAAGGATACATAATTGTCATAAAGGTCGGGACAGAGCCCTGCCATACAAAACAATATACATCTAAAATATACTGACCAAATGAGCAACTCCGGAGCAAATGGAGTGCACCAACATCATCTACTTAGCCGATCGCCTACTTGGAGGACTCTCGACCTGTCTATCGAGACTTGCAGGCACGAACGCAGCATCCCCAAGCAAAAGGGACATCTGTACGAATAATGTACCGAGTATGTAAGGCACATAAATAAGTACATAACAAGTATGGAAGGAATGTTGAGTAAATGACTCAACCTGTAAGTCTTGATAATTCCGTAAATCATGAAATAATTATAGTGTCATGCATATGCATATGAATGTCATGTCGTGCATAGGTATATGTTTTATAATATCATCAGGCCTTTGAGGGCATCCCATCATATCATCTCAGCCACTGTAGGCAAAATCATCAACGTATACCAGCTGATCAGGTGGTGGTGCGTATATAACACCGTAACCTTTTTCCCATATCCCATATAAATATAATTTACATATATACGCGTATATAACGCCATATGGTCATGGGTCAATGTACATGTATAAATGCATGAAATTCATAAGAAATACGTTAATAAGATTTTCTTGGAACACCATAAAAATCCATATGCCTTTTGAATAAACTTTATCAAAAACGTATTTTTCTATGACCCATGAACAGAAGATATAATAATAATCCACATGGGAAATCAATAATATAGACACCCCTAGTATTTCTATAAATAGAGTTATTTATGAAAGTTGTGTATTTTGCTCGTTTCATTTGTATTATTTGGATCATGCCAAAATGAAAGAAGGGATAGAATTAACATACTTGGACCGATTCTCTTGACAATCTCTCTAACACACGTTAATCGCGACAAAACACGTGACGGCGAGACCAACATAGGGAATAATCCGTATGATATTCTTGAGAAAGATTACACCGTATTCCCTTATAATTGCCAAATCTCACGTTCTTACGATGGCATGAAATTTTGTTTGAAATTGATATATGTATCTCTCTTAAGATGCCAAATCTCTATTTAATGGATACATGTCTTAAGAATGCCAAATCTCTCTGTTATGGATATATGTCAAAAGAATGCCTAATATCTCGTTCTTATCATGTTATGAAGTTTCAAACCACCTATTTGATCCCTCATCTGTTACTTTATAAATTTTAGTATCCAATCTTGATAAGATAAGACATCTCTTGAATTTCTATGCTTGTGGGACCCATTTTGTGGCTCAGTTGGCCAAAGACTTTTTTATGTTTTGCCACCTTGCAATCTAAGCCAAAGAGTCACAATTTTGGCTTGATTAAGACTCAACATTGCTGCCATGTTTGGGGGTCCTTAAAATTATCCCAAGATCTTAATTAATTTCCCACTATTCCATAATTAACCAATTATCCACATAATTAAGAATTATCTCAAATTACTTAAAATACTATTTACTTTTAACACACTTTATACATCGTACTATCATGGCCATATTGTAACGACCGGTCGGTCGTTTCATGAATTACCGCTCTATTTTTTCCATTTCTGCTTCTTATTGCTTTGTTCAGTTGTATTATATGTTATCGGGTTGATTGGTTTGGGTTCAGAGAGGGTTTGGTAAGGTTTGAGACACTTAGTCTCTTTTGAGTAAGCTTAAGTTGGAAAAGTCAACCAGATGTTGACTTATGTGAAAAAGGGTTCAGATATGAATTCCGATGGTTTAGATAGCTTTGGGAAGTGATTTGGGACTTAAGAGCATGATCAGAATGTGTTTTGGAAGTCCGAAGTAGATTTAGGCTTGAATTGACGAAATTAGAATTTTGGCGTTTTCCGGTTGATAGGTGAAATTTTGATATAGGGGTCAAAATGGATTTCCGGGAGTTTTAGTAGGTCTGTTGTGTCGTTTGGGATGTGTGTGCAAAATTTCAGGTTATTCGGACGTGGTTTGATAGATTTTTTGATCGAAAGCGGAATTTGGAAGTTTTTGAAATTCTTTGGCTTGAATCCGATGTGATTTTGGTGTTTTGATGTTGTTTTGGACGTTCCGAAGGTTGGAACAAGTTTGAATGAGGTTATGGGATATGTTGGCATATTTGGTTGAGGTCCCGAGGGCCTCTGGTTAGTTTCAGATTGTTGAACGGACCATTTCAAGTTAAAGAAAATTGCAGAAATCTGCTGTAGTGTTGCAGACAAATTGTGCTTCGCGTTCGCAAGTGGACCCCTGCATTCGCGAAGGGTTGGGGTGTGAGGAAGGAGCATTATCCTTCATGTTCGCAATGTGGGTCCCATGATCGCAAAGGGGCCGTCATTTTTCACCGCGTTCGCGATGGGTATATCGCGTTCGCGAAGTTCGAGTGGCTGAAGCATCACATTCGTGATGGATGGTCGCGTTCGCGTAAGAGAATTTTTGGTCAATGGCATTTTGTGCTTCGCGAACGCGAGGCTTTGACCGCGTTCGCGAAGAAGGATTTCTGATCGCTGGGCAGAATGTTTAAAAAGCCATTTTCGCGATTTTTGGCCTAAGTTCACCATTTTTGACTCGGTTTTTGGAGCTTTTTGAGAGAGATTGAAGAAGGAATCAAAGGGAACTTATTAGAGGTAAGCATTTTGGACTTAATACTTGATCCTATTATGATTTCTACCTAATTAAACATGAAATTTGGGGGATTTGAAGCCTAAATTTGGGAGCTAGAGCTTGGAAATTTGAGAATTTAATCTAGGGATTTGAGGGGCCATTTGTGGTCGGGTGTTGGTATTCTTGGTATGTATGAACTCATGGGAGGATAAGGATTCCGTTGATGTGATTTTTATCGAATTTCAAAACGTGGACCCGGGGGACGGGTTGGACCAATTTCGGAATTTTTGGTATAATTTGATTATTTTCACATGGGCTTCGTTCCCTTAGCATATTCTAATGTTATGATTCCGATTTTGGGTAGATTCGACGCGAGTTGAGGCCGAGGTGAGAGGGGGCGTCACGCATCCGGTTTGAGGTAAATAACTATTGTAAATCTGGAACTGAGGTACAAAACCCCAATATTTCATATTGTTTTAATAAATGAGGTGACGCACATGCTAGGTGACGAGCGTTTGGGCGTGCACCGGTAGGGATTGTGACTTGCTCCGTCCTGTAGCGACTATTAAGCCGCGCACTTGATTTGAAATCTTATGATATCCCGTATTTTAGAAATTTATACTATATTATGGGCTGTATGCCATGTTTGGGCCTTGTGCCGACCTGTTGAGACCCTTATGGGCATTTGTTTACTGTTTTTCCTCACTCTATTTGTTTGAAAGCATATCCTCAGTCATGTTTTACCTGTTTATTTTTTGAAACTGGTTTTATCACTCTACCTCTTAAAATATGTGAACAATTCGGACTGAGTTCCATGATTTCCATTGTTATGCCCGAGTTGGTGTGAGGTTAATGACTGAGAGAGATTGAGGTCCTAGTGGTGAAAATTATAAATATTATGGATCGGGCTGCATGTCGCAGCAATATTGTATGTATATAATATGGATCAGGCTGCACGCCACAGCAATACTTATATGGATCGGGCTGCACGCCGCAACGATATATATATATTGGATCGGGTTGCATGGCGCAGTGATGTGATGTTTGGGCTGTAGGAGCCCTTCCGGAGTCTGTACACCCCCAGTGAGCGTAGTCGACTATAAACTACGGATCGGGTTGCACGTCACAACGATTGTTATGATTATTTCTATTATGAGGTGTATTTTAGCTTGAGTGTTAAGTGTGAATACTGAGTGATGAGAGCTGAGTCACGAGTGACTGAGAGGCTTGCTCGAGAGGCTATATTTATGAGTGATACCTTACCCGAGGGGCCCATTTATGATAGTTTTGCTGATTTCACTCTCCTTTTATAATGAGCCTCTGTTGAAAACTGCTAAGTAAATGATTTCAAAGTATTTCAATTGAAACTGAAGCTTTATGAAGAAACTGGTTTTAAAACTATAGAGTTTGACTTGATATTCTGTTGTTTACTCTTTTATATGATTTTTAACTGCTCGTCACTGCTTTCAGACCTTATTTACTTTAGTTACTTACTGAGTCGGCGTACTCATGTTACTCTCTACACCTTGTGTGCAGATCCAGGTGCCCGAGCGGCAGAGTGAGGGTTCTCAACATTTCCAGAGCTTATCGGAGATTGCAAGGTAGCTGCACGGCATCCGCAACCCTGCTTTCCTCCTTCCTATCCTTGTTTTTCTGCATTTTTAGACTTGTTATGTAGTAGACAATCAGATCAGTGTATTTAGAGGCTCTAAACTCGTGACACCAGATGTTTGGGCTATGTTGGTCTATTTTCTATAATGTTTTCCACACATTTAAGTGATTTATGAATTCCTTATGAAAATTGAGACTTAACTAAATGTTAGAAAAATGTTTTTGGTAATAGAAATTGACTGTGGTTAATTATTGGGTTGGCTTGCCTAGTATTGTGATAGGCGCCATCACGACCGGGTATTTGGGGTCGTGACATATATGGTACCTTGTATCGTACTAGTCCATAAATATCGGGTATAAACGCGCAGCCTGAATTATATCCCAACATGCCAAACTTGGACGAAAATTCATTTTCTTTGACTTGCTTCCCCTCTCACCTCCACGAATTTTCTCATCACTTGTTTGAAATAGTATAATCATCATAATCTTCAAATAATCTTTTCCTTAGACTGATGTCAATTACCTTACGACAAATTTAACGTGCAATACTATAAGGTGTAACATCGTCGTAATTTAATACTGCCAAGCGTAACATCATCGTAATGTGGTACTACAAGGCGTAATATCATCATAATATAACACTGTGGGACGTAATATCGACGTAATATTGCAGGGCGTAACACCCTGCTAGAGCCACCAGAGGTTGGGGCCGGGGTAGAGGACGAGGGTAAGGGTGTCCACGTGGTTAAGCCAGAGCACTCACACGAGCTACTACAGAGGAGCCATCAGTAGCTCCAGTCGGGGCGCAGACACTTGAGGTGCCTACCACTAATACACCAGCTCTTCAGGAGACCCTTACACAGTTCCTGAGCATGTTTGGTACTCTAGCTCAAGTAGGGTTGATTCCCCTTACTCCTGCCACATCTCAGGCCGCGGGAGGATCACAGACGCCCGTCGCCCGCACCCCAGAGCAGCGGGTTCAGGCTGATTAGGTTCCAGAGGTTATACCAGTGCCGCCAGTAGCCCCAGTTCATCCTGAGGGTATGATAGCAGTTTATGAGGAGGAGTAGTGTAGGCTCGAGAGGTACAAGAAGTACCACCCTCCTACTTTTAGTGGCTTGGCGTTAGAGGATGCCCAGGGTTTTCTTGAAGAGTGTCAGCATATCCTCCGTACAATTGGCGTAGCAGAGTCAAGTGGGCTTTTTTCACTTCGTTCCAGCTTAGAGGAGCAGCCTATTAGTGGTGGCATGCTTATGAGTTGGAATGTTCGGCTAAGGCAGCTTCACTTACTTGGACTCAGTTCTCGGATATGTTTTTGAGGGAGTATGTTCCCCAGAAACTTAGAGATGCATGGAGTGCCGAGTTCGAGTAGTTGTGCCAGGGTGCTATGACTATGTCAGAGTATGCCATTCGTTTCGGTGATTTGGCTAAACATGCACCGGCCTTGGTTTCTACAATTCGAGAGAGGGTCTGTAACGACCCACCCGGTCGTTTTGCTTTTTAGAACCCCGTTCCCTTAAATAAAACTTCCCGTGCTTGCTTTAGCTAATTTACGACTTGCGGGGACGGTTGGTTTGGGATTTGGAAGGGTTTGGAGTGAAATATGCCCATTTGATTCCTTAAGGATTTTCTTAAAAAGCTAAGTTTGACTTTGGTCAATATTTTGAGCAAATGGACCCGGATTCGTGATTTGATGGTCCCGGAGGGTCCGTAGGTGGGACCTGGGCGTATGCCTAGAATTGAATTCCGAGGTTCCTAGCCCGAGTAATGAATTTTTATTAGAATTTGTTAATATGAAGTTTTAAGGATTTAAAGAAGCTATGTAATGATTGATTTCATGGGTATCGGGTTCGTATGTTGGTTCCGAAGCCCGGTATAGGTCCTATATATTATTTAAGACTAGCCCGTAAAATTTGGTGTCGATCCGAGTAGTTTAAGGGCGTTTTGTCCCGTTAGAGGAAAATTAAGAACTTGAAGTTCATAAGTTTGATTCATTTGGTTTTAGGGGGTGATTATTATATTTAGCGTTGTTTCGGGTGTTCCGAAGGTTCGAGTAGGTCCATCTCGTAATTTCAGAATTGTCAGTATGTTCGGGCAGGGCTCGAGAGCCCCGGGCGTCAATCGGATGAGGCTCGAGTGAAGTTGAAATTTTTGAGAAGTGCTGAAGCTACTGCTTCTCTCATAACCACACCTGCAGTTGGTGGACCGCAGGTGCGAGACCGCAGATGCGGTCCATCTATCGTACATGCGGCCCAGGGAAGGCTAGGCCAAACCGTAGAAGCGTCCCTTGAACCTCAGAAGCGGTTCCGCAAAAACGGCCTCAAGACCGCAGAAGCGGTCCCAGCCCTTTTTGGTCCCTTCTGCAGATGTGGTCTTTTTCTCGCAGATGCGGGACCACAGATGCGGAAATCACTGAGGCAGTGAGTTCATTTATTATGGGTTCTAAGTCTATTTTTGCCATATTCCACTCCTCCATTGGGCGATTTTAGATATTTAGAGAGAAAACCTTCACTTAGCATCTTGAGGTAAGTGTGTTCCATCTATTTCTAGTTTAATATTCATGTCTTAGGTAGATTAAACATGAGTATTAATGTGAAATCATGGGGGTTAGAGTAAAAAACCTAGGGTTTAGACAAGAGTTGAATTTGACTACGAATTTTGTTATGAAATGGGTTGGAAATCATATATTATTGATCCTTGGGTTATGAAGAACAACTTCCCTTGAAAAATCTCAGAATCCGGGCACGTGGGCCTGGGGTTGGATTTTAGGAAATTGGTGTTTAGGGTGGGGGGGGGGGGAGGGGAATTGCTTAAATAGTTAGAATATGATCTTGTAAGCTTGTATTGACTAGTTCCTACCTCGTTTAACTAGTTTTGGATCATTCGGCTCCAAATTGAGGGCTTGGACTCGTTCTTGGTATCAGAGGTGCACTTTGGAGCGAGGTGAGTCTCCTTTCTAACCTTGTAAGAGGGAATTATCCCCATAGGTGCAATAATTGAATTAATTGTTATTATATGCGGGGGCCTACGTACGCACTAGGTAACGAGAATCCGTGCGTAGCTACTATTATGTTAAGTCTAGATAGTCTAGGACCCAAAAGCATGCTCTACATGATATCCTTGTAACTTGACGATAAATTCGGCTTCATATAAATTATGTTGATTAAGGTAATTGAGACTAGTAGAGGGACCTTATCTTGCTCGGTCATTATAAAAGAGAATTTGAATATTCCTGTGTAACCATTCCTCAGATATACATCATCGTTTTCTTGTTGACAAAGTTATTTATATTTGTCCGTGTCGCACGTGTGATTTGCGAGCGGGATAATAGATGCATCTATGGTTCGAGCCGTTCGACCCTCGATAGTGCACAATTTATTTTTATGTTGGATCGGGCTGTACGTCCCTCGATGTTACTTGCGCATGCTTTACTTAGTATTTCTCTGTGCACTGAACTTCATATATGCCTTGAAATGTAAATGGATACCCATAACATTATTTGGAAAAAGAATTGTTATTCATTTCCATAAAACATTGATAAATTGTGCAGTTCATGCTTATTATAAATTCTTCTCACATTATTTGACCCTAGTAAGTATCAAGTCGACCTCTCGTCTCTACTTCTTCGAGATTAGACGGGATACTTACTGGGTACATATTGTTTATGTACTCATACTACACTTCTGTACTTCATTGTACATGATCTGAGGCAAGTGTATCTGGCTATCAGTCTAGTGCGCGTCCCTGAGCGGACTTCGAGACTTCTACGGCAAGCTGCTTCCCTTCCATGCCGTTCAACAGCCTGAAGGAGTCTTTCTTATGTATTTTTGCTGTCTATTCTGTTTAGGACAGTAGGATAGTGTGATTCTTTTTGTATATTCTACTAGTTGCCCATAACTTGTGACACCAGATCTTGGCACACACATTAGTAGACTGTATTATTTTGGGGTTGTATGATTATTTTGACTTTTCTGATCATTTTTTATTTTTATTCCAACTTAAAAAATTATTTCAACTATTTTGGGTAAAGGTAAATGGAAGTTATTTAGTATTTTTCGCGTTGGCTTGCCCGACAATGGTGTTGGGTGCCATCATGACCTATTATGGAAATGAGTCGTGACAACATGGTATCAGAGCACTAGGTTCACGTAGGTCTCACAAGCCATGGGCAAACCTAATAGAGTCTTGTGGATCGATACAGAGACGTCTGTATTTATCTTTGAGAGGCTATAGAGTGTTAGGAAAACCACTCTTTATTCATTTCCTATCGTGTAGTGGTTGGTATACTAAATTTTCCTCTTTTATTCTCTCACAGATAGTGAGGATACGCACGACTGATGTTCCAGACCCGAGCAAAGCTACTCCCCCTATTGCTAGAGGCCGAGGCAGAGGTCGAGGGGAAGGCACCGACCCGTGGTAGGGGACAAGGGCATCCCAAAGTTATTCCAATAGTACCACCAACAGATCCCGTGGGAGGTCCTATCATCGAGGAGCAGGGCGAGGTGCCCACAGCTGAGCCTACCCCGACGGACTTTATGACAGCACCGGGATTCTAGGAGGTCATGGGCCGTATGCTACGGTTCATGGATTCTATGACTCAGACTAGTTTATTTCCAGCAAATCCAGCTACATCACAGGCAGGAGGGGGAGTACAGACCCCTACTGCTCAGGCTCCTGGTCATGTAGCTGCAATGTATTAGACTCCGGGTGCACTACCTGCAGAGGGGGCCCAGCCAGTTGCTGCAGTGGCACCCCTGCCCAGGCCAATTGCGGATGGCGATCCGTAGAAGTTATTGGATAGATGGACTAGGCTTCACCCTCCTATCTTCGGGGGTGAGCGACATGAGGATGCCCAGGACTTCATTGACAGGTTCAGGGACAGACTGCACAACATGAGGATATTGGAGTCGCATGGAGTTGACTTCACTACTTTTCAGCTGGAGGGCAGGGCCCGTAGATTGTGGCAATCCTATGTTCTTGGCAGGCCAGTAGGTTCTCCTCCCCTCAACTGGGGTCAGTTCACCCAGGTATTTTTAGATAGGTATATTCCACCCTCTGAGAGGGAAGAGTTAAGGTACTAGTTTGAGCATCTTAAGCAGGGTTAAATGTCTGTGACCGATTATGAGGCGAGGTTCTCTGAGTTGTCTCGCCATGCACTCATGATACTTCCCACAGATGCAGAGAGAGTATGGAAATTTGTTGCGGGGTTGCACCCCGGTATTCAAGCTAGCATGGCCTGAGAGGTGGAGATGGATGGTGAGTATCAGCTAGTAGTAGAGATTGCTCGCAGGATTGAGGGGTAGAGAGCAGATTCAGTAGGAGAAGAGGGCCCGGTTTTCAGGAGAGTTCAGAGGTTCCCTAGCTAGGGGTAGAGATCACTTTGGGAGGGGTCAACCCAGCAGGACCCCGTATTCAGCACCACCACCTCCTCCCCGAGGTGCTCCAGTGAGGCCTTATTTCAATGCGATGCCGGAGAGTGCTTACTGCTTACCATCTATTCAGGGTTCCTCCGGCGGGTATTCTGGTCATCAGGATTCTTCCAGTGCTCACTTCAGTGCCGTGCTAGAGAGTTCATATTGCCCACCAGCCATCCATGGCTCTTCCAGTAGGTATTCGGGTCAGCAAGCTCAGACTTCAGGGCATCAGGCTATGGTACCGAGAGTATGCTATGAGTGTGGAGATCTGGGTCACATGAAGAGGACCTGCCCCAGACTTCGGGGCAAGGCAATGCAGTAGGGTCAACAACCTATGACTTCGGCACCGGCTTCCCCGCCACCTAGAGGTGGAGGGCAAGCTAGTAGGGGCCGTCCTAAAGGTGGAGGCCAGACAGGGAGAGGTCAGCCAGCTATTGCTCAGTCAGGTGGAGGCCAGCCAGCCGGTACTACAACCAGATTATACACCCTTTCGGCCAGGCCAGATGTATTAGCCTTAGATGCCGTCATCACAGGTATTATCTCCGTCGGCGGTAGAGATGCTTCGGTATTATTTGACCCAGGGTCTACTTATTCATATGTATCATCTCCGTTTGCTCATTTCCTGGTTATTTCTCCTGAGCCTTTGGGCACTTCTGTTTATGTGTCCACTCCTGTGGGTGATTTTGTGGTTGTGGATTGGATCTATCAGTCCTGTGTGGTCACATTCTGTGGTTTCGAGACTAGAGCAGACCTCCTGTTGCTTGAAATGATCGACTTTGAGGTCATCCTGGGCATGGATTGGTTGTCTCCCTATCACGCCGTCCTATACTACCATGCCAAGACTGTTTCATTAGTGATTCCAGGGTTACCGGGGTTGGAGTGGAAGGGTTCCACAGTTGATACATCTAGTTGGGTTATTTCTTTCCTAAATGCTCGATATATGGTCGAGAATGGGTGTTTGGCTTATCTAGCTTATGTTTGGGACACCACCGCAGAGTCTTCGACGATTGATTCAGTTCCAGTGGTTTGAGAGTTCACCGATGTGTTTCCTTCTGATCTTCCTGGCATGCCACCGGATCGTGATATTGATTTCTATATTGCTTTGGCTCCAGACACCTAACCTGTATCTATTCCACCGTACCGTATGGCTCCTAAGGAGTTGAAGGAGCAGCTTGATGAGTTGTTAGCAAAGGGTTTTGTTAGACCCAGTGTATCACCTTTGGGTGTATCAGTGTCATTTGTGAAGAAGAGAGATGGGACTATGAGGATATGCATTGATTACGCCAGTTGAACAAAGTCACCATCAAGAACAAGTATCTGTTGCCTCGTATCGATGATTTGTTCAACCAATTGCAGGGTGCTAGGGTGTTCTCCAAGATAGACTTGAGGTCAGGGTACCATCAGTTGAAGATTTGGGACTCAGATGTTCCGAAGACTACATTCTGGACTAGATATGACCATTATGAGTTTTTGGTGATGTCCTTTGGCTTGACTAATGCCTTAGCAACATTTATGGACTTGATGAATAGGGCGTTCAGACCTTATATTGATTCATTTGTCATCGTCTTCGTTGACGACATCTTGATATACTCCCATAGCCTGGGGGAGCACGAGTAGCATTTGAGAGTAGTACTTCAGACCATGCGAGAGCTGAACCTATATGCTAAGTTCTCCAAGTGTGAGTTTTGGCTGGAGTCAGTGGCATTCTTGGGGCATGTTGTGTCAGGAAAGGGTATTAAGGTGGATCCCAAGAAGATTGAGGTTGTTTAGAGTTGGCCACGTCCTACCTCAGTGACCGAGATCAGGATTTTTCTGGGGCTGGCAGGTTATTACCGGCGATTCGTGCAGGGCTTTTCATCTATTGAATCACCTTAGACTAGATTGACCCAGACGGGTGCTCCTTTCCGTTGGTCCGATTATTGTGAGGAGAGCTTTTAGAAGCTCAAGACAGCTTTGACTACGACACTGGTTCTTGTGTTGCCTTCTGATTCAGGGATATATACGGTATATTGTGACGCTTCATGCGTTGGCTTGGGATGTGTATTGATGTAGGAGGGGCGAGTTATTCCATATTCTTCGCATCAACTGAAGGTTCATGAGAAGAATTATCCTGTGCACGATCTAGAGTTGGCCGCGATTGTTCATGCCCTTAAGATATGGAGGCATTATCTGTATGGGGTGTCATATGAGGTCTATACTAATCATCACAGCTTGCAGCATCTATTCAAGCAGAGGGATCTTAATTTGAGGCAGCGCAGGTGGCTTGAGTTACTGAAGGATTACGACATCACCATTCTTTATCATCCGGGCAAGGCAAATGTGGTCACGGATGCCTTGAGAAAAAAGGCAAAGAGTTGGTAGCTTGGCATTCATTCCAGCAGCGGAGAGGCCACTAGATTTGGACATTCAGTCCTTGGTTAACAAACTTGTGAGGTTGAACATTTCAGAGCCTAGCCAAGTTCTTGCGTGTGTGGTTGCTCAGACTTCATTATTGGGGCAGATCAAGGCCTGACAATTCAATGATCCACATTTGGTGATTCTCAGAGTGGCGGTGCTTCAGGGAGGTGCCAAGAAGGTTTCTATTGGCGAAGATGGTAATCTGTGGCTCCAAGGCCGTCTATGTGTTGCTAATGTTGATGGTCTGAGGGAGAGGATGCTAGAGGAGGCACACAGTTTGCGGTATTCCATTCACCCGGGAGCTACGAAGATGTATCGTGACTTGAGGCAGCATTATTGGTGGCGGAGGATGAAGAAAGACATAGTAGAGTATGTTGCTAAGTGTTTGAATTGCCAATAGGTCAAGTATGACCACCAGAGGCCGGGTGGCATACTTCAATAGATATACCAGAGTGGAAATGGGAGCGCATCACCATGGATTTCGTAGTTGGGTTGCCGTGGACTTTGCGGAAGTTTGATTCAGTATGGGTCATTGTTGACAGGTTGACCAAGTCGGCCCACTTTATTCCAGTGGCAACTACTTATACAACAGAGAGGTATGCTCAGATTTACATTCAGGAGATAGTCCAGTTACACGGTATGCTTGTTTCTATTATATCAGATAGGGGCCCTCAGTTCACCTCCCATTCTAGAGATCCATTCAGAGTGAGTTGGGGACCCGTGTAGAGCTTAGCACAACATTCCATCCTTAGACCGACGGGCAGTCAGAGCGGACAGTACAGATCTTGGAGGACATGCTCCGAGCATGTGTGATTGACTTTGGAGGGCAGTGGGATTAGTTCTGCCCTTGGCGGAGTTTGCATACAACGACAACTATCAGTCCAGCATAGAGATGGCTCCATACGAGGTTTTATATGGTCGCCATTGTCGTTATCCTATCAGGTGGTTTGAGCCTGGTGAGGCTAAGTTATACCATACAGATATGGTACAGGATGCCTTGGATAAGGTAAAGTTGATTCAGGAGAGACTTCACACAGCTCAGTCCAAACAGAAGAGCTACATGGATCAGAAGGCGCATGATATATCATTCATGGTTGGCGAGAAGGTTCTCTTGAAAGTCTCGCCAATGAAAGGCATTATGAGGTCCAGGAAGAAGGGAAAGTTGAGCCCAAGGTTTATTGGCCCCTTTGAGGTGTTGAGACGAGTTGGGGAGGTTGCCTATGAGCTTACCTTACCCCTCAGCTTATCGGGAGTCTATCCGATTTTTCATGTATCGATGCTTCGGAAGTATCAAGTCGACTTGTCCCATATGTTAGACTTCAGTACTATTCAGCTGGATGAGAGTTTGGGTTATGAGGAGGAGCCAGTTGCAATTATAGATAGGCAGGATCACCAGTTGAGGTCCAAGAGGATTTTTGCGGTAAGGGTCTAGTGGAGGGGCCAACCAGTCGAGGAGGAAACTTAGGAGTCCGAGGAGGACATGCGGAGCAGATATCCCCATTTATTCAGCAGCTCAGGTACTTTTCTATGTCCCTTCGAGGATGAACATTTATTTAAGAGGTAGAGAATGTAACAACCCGCCCAGTTGTTTTGCCTTTTAGAACCCCGTTCCCTTAAATAAAACTTCCCGTGCTTGCTTTAGCTAATTTACGACTTGTAGGGACGGTTGGTTCAGGATTTGGAGTGAAATATGCCCATTTGATTCCTTAAGGATTTTCTTAAAAATCTAAGTTTGACTTTGGTCAACATTTTGAGCAAACGGACTCGGATTCATAATTTGACGGTCCCATAGGGTCCGTAGGAAAATATGGGACCTAGGCGTATGCCCGGAATCGAATTCCGAGGTTCCTAACCCGAGTAATGAATTTTTATTAGAAATTGTTAATCTGAAGTTTTAAGGATTTAAAGAAGCTAAGTAATGATTGATTTCATTGGTATCGAGCTCGTATGTTGGTTCTGAAACCTGGTACAGGTCCAATATATCATTTACAACTTGCCAGTAAAATTTGGTGTCAATTCGAGTAGTTTAAGGGCATTTTGGCCCGTTAGAGGAAAATTAAGAACATGAAGTTTATAAGTTTGATTCATTTGGTTTTAGGGGTGATTATTAGATTTAGCGTTGTTTCGGGTGTTCCGAAGGTTCGAATTGGTCCGTATCATGATTTTAGACATGTCGGTATGTTCGGGCAGGGCCCGGGAGCCCCCAACGTCAATCGGACAAGGTTCAAGTGAAGTTGAAATTTTTGAGAAGTGCTGAAGCTGCTACTTCTGTCATAACCGCACCTTCGGTTAGGGTGTGGATTCGAATCGGTTTATCGATAAATCGAATCGATTATTTGTTATCGGTTTATCAATTGATCGATTTTGATTTCGAAATTTTCCTTATCGAGTTATCGATTTCGATTTTGTCCTCTTTGGCTATCGGTTTATCGATAAACCGATAAGATATACAATTTTTTTTGTTACCCTTATTCTATAATACCCTTTCCTTTACCCTAAGTCCCTAACCTTATTATTTCATCTACCACATTTAAGAAATGATCATATTTAAAGCTCAAGGAAATGAAGTTCAAATTAATGGAAAATAGAACTAGCCGTAATGATGTATTTTTATTTTTTTATACCGTTGGAGTGTTGGTGGCATACATTTGATCCCTTACTTTAGTTTCGTTGCATGTGCTTGTTGGAATAATTTTTATGTTATAAACGGTATTCGTCTTATTTTAGCTTATTTTTGTCCATATTAGTTAGGCGTGTTTATAGCAATATACTTTTCATGGAATCCCGCAAATTTTGTTATTGGTGTAATCGATAAGCCCCAAAAATTGATAAATCGAAATTGAAAAAATCGAAACCTTATTGAAACAATAACGATAAGCATATGTACAAATCGATAATCGATAAGTAATTATCGATAAGGGTCAAAATCGAATCAGTAACTCGAATGCACACCCCTACCTGCGGTTGGTGGACTGCAGGTGCGAGATCGTAGATGCGGCCCAGGGAAGGCCAAGCCAAACCGCAGAAGCGGCCCTCGAACCGCAGACGTGGTTCCGCAGAAGCGGCCTCAAGACTGCAGAAGCAGTCCTAGCCCTTTTTGGCCCCTTCCGCAGATACGATCCTTTTCTTACAGATGCGGGACCGCAGATGTGGTCCCCTGACCGCAGATGCATTAATCACTGAGGCAGTGAGTTCATTTATTACGGGTTCTAAGTCTATTTTTTCCATATTCCACTCTTCCATTGGGCGATTTTAGAGCTCTAGAGAGAAGACCTTCACCTAACATCTTGAGGTAAGTGTGTTCCACCTATTTCTAGTTTAATATTCATGTCTTAGGTAGATTAAACACTAGTATTAAGGTGAAATCATTGGGGTTAGAGTAAAAAACCTAGGGTTTTGACAAGATTTGAATTTGACCACGAAGGTTGTTATGAAATGAGTTAGAAATCATATATTATTGATCCTTGGTTTATGAAGAACAACTTCCCTTGAAAAATTTCGAAATCCTGGCACATGGGCCCGGGGTCGGATTTTAGAAAATTGGTGTTTAAGGGGGGAGGGGAATTGCTTAAATAGTTAGAATATGATCTTGTAAGCTTGTATTGACTAGTTCCTACCTCGTTTAACTAGTTTTGGATCGTTCGGCTCCAAATTGAGGGCTTGGACTCGTTCTTGGTATTGGAGGTGCACTTTGGAATGAGGTGAGTCTCCTTTCTAACATTGTGAGAGGGAATTGTCCCCATATCCCCATAGGTGTAATAATTGAATTAATTGCTACTATATGCGGGGGCTACATACGCACTAGATGACGAGAGTCTGTGCGTAACTACTATTATGTTAAGTCCGGGTAGTCTAGGACCTAAAAGCATACCCTATGTGATATTCTTGTAACTTGATGTTTAATTCGGATTCATATAAATCATGTTGATTAAGGTGATGAGACTAGTAAGAGGAACCTTATCTTGCTCGGTCTTTTTAAAAAAGAATGTGAATATTCCTGTGTAACCATTCCTCAGATATACATCATCGTCTGCTTGTTGATGAAATTATTTATATTTGACCACGTCGCACGTGTGATTCGCGAGCGGGGTAATGGATGCATCTATGGTTCGAGCCATTCAGCCCTCGGTAGTGCACAATTTATTTTAATGTTGGATCGGGCCGCACGTCCCTCGGTGTTACTTACGCATGCTTTACTTAGTATTTCTTTGTGGAATGAACTTCATATATGCCTTGAAATGTAAATGGATACCCATAACATTATTTGGAAAAAGAATTGTTATTCATTGCATTAAACGTTGATAAATTGTGCAGTCCATATTCATTATAAATTCTTCTCACATTATTTGGCCCTAGTAAGTATCAAGTCGACCTCTCGTCTCTACTTTTTCGAGATTAGATGGGATACTTACTGGGTACATATTATTTATGTACTCATACTACACTTCTGTACTTTATTGTACAGGATCTGAGGCAGGTGTATCTGGCTATCAGTCTGGTGAGCATCCCTGAGCGGACTTCGATACTTCTACGATGAGCTGCTTCCCTTCCATACTGTTCAACAGGCTGAAGAAGTCTTTCTTATGTATTTTTGCTGTCTATTCTGTTTTGGACAGTATGATAGTGTGATTCTTTTATATATTCTACTAGTTGCCCACAACTTGTGATACCAGGTCTTGGCACACATATTAGTAAACTGTATTATTTTGGGGTTGTATGATTATTTTGACTTTTCTGATCATTTCTGATTTTTATTCCAACTCAAAGAATTATTTCAACTTTTTTGGGTAAAGGTAAATGGAAATTATTTAGTATTTTCCGCGTTGGCTTGCCCGGCAATGGTGTTGGGCGCCATTATGACCTATTATGGAAATGGGTGTCGGTTTATTGAGGGACTCCATCCCAGCATCAGGATTAGCATGGCCCGTGAGTTGGAGATGGATATTTTGTACCAACAGGTTTTAAGTATTGCTAGGAGAGTGGAGGGCATGCTTGCTTGGGAGATAGAGGAGAGGGAGGCCAAGAGGTCTCGAGAGTCTAGCACTTATACTGGTACTCATTCCTAAGTTGCAGTTCGACATGGTAGGGGCTATATGAGTCGCCCTGTTCATTCAGCACTTCCAAGTGCCAGTGGTATTTTGGCTACTCCTAGGCCCCAAGTGCATATTATGCATCGCTAGTATCTAGTGTGCCTCCTACACGGGGTGCTTTGAGTAGTCAGTCGAGTAGACCTGGCCCGAGCCAGCCACAGTACCCACACCCTCCAAGAGCTTGTTTTGAGTATGGCGACACTTGCCATATGATGAGGGATTGCCCCACACTTAGGAGAGGTACACCTCCACAGACTTCTCAGGCATCACATGCTCCATTGAGTCCTTTGGCTATGATTACAGCACCAGCTACCACTCCACCTGCTCAGCCAGCTTGAGGTGGAGGTCAGGGATATAGAGTTCACCCTAGAGTAGGAGGCCAGGCTAGATATTATGTTTTTCCTGCTAGCATAGAGGCAGTTGCTTCTGACTTTATCATTATTGGTATTGTTCCAATTTTTCATAGATATGTGTCAGTCTTATTTGATCCAAGCTCCACTTATTCCTATGTGTCATCTTATTTGCTCCGTATTTGGGCGTATCCCGTGATTCTATAAGGTCTCCTGTTTTTGTGTCTACACCTGTGGGAGATTCTATTGTTGTTGACCATGTGTATCGGTCGTGTTTGGTTGTTGAGACCAGAACCGATTTATTATTGCTCAGTGTGGTAGATTTTGATATTATCTTGGTCATGGACTGGTTGTCGCCCCATTATGCTATTCTTGATTGTCATGCCAAGACTATGACGCTGGCTAAGCTAGGCTTACCGTGGTTAGAGAGAGAGGTACCTTAGATTATACTTCCACCAGAGTTGTTTCATTTCTTAAGTCTCAACAAATGGTTGAGAAGGGTACGTCACGTATCTAGCTTATATGAGAGATGTCAGTATTGATACCCCTATAGTTGAGTCAGTCCCAATAGTGAGGGGTTTTCCTGATGTATTTCCAGCTGATCTTGCGATGTCGCCCGATAGAGATATTGACTTGGATATTGATTTGTTGCCGGATACTCAACCCATCTCTATTCCTCCATATCGTATGGCCCCTCCTAAGTTGAAGGAGTTGAAGAAATAGTTACATGAATTGCTTGATAATGGCTTCATTCGACCCAGTATGTCACTTTGGGTTGCCCCCGTCTTGTCTGTGAAGAAGAAGGATGGTTCTATGTGTATGTGCATTGATTATCGCCACTTGAACAAAGTTATAGTATTCTAGAACAAGTATCCTTTGCCTCTTGTTGATGACCTATTTGATCAGTTACAGGGTGCCAGAGTGGTTTCCAAGATTGACTTACATTTAAGTTATCATCAGTTGAAGATTCGGGAGCCAGATATCTCGAAGACTGCTTTCAGGACTCGGTATGGTCATTACGAGTCCCTTGTATTGTCAATTGGGCTAACTAACGCCCCAGCAATATTTATGCATTTGATACACAGTGTATTTTGGCCCTTTCTTAACTTTTTCTTCATTTTGTTTATTGACGACATTTTCGTGTACTCCCGGAGTCGGGAGGATTATGAGCAGCACCTGAGGACTGTGCTTTAGGTCTTGAGAGAAAAGAAGCTATATGCAAAATTCTCAAAGTGTGAGTTTTGGTTAGACTCAGTGGCATTTTGGGTCACGTAGTTTTGAGTGAGGGGATCAAGGTGGATCCAAAGAAGGTCGAACCAGGCCGTCCTCAGCTACAGACATCCGGAGTTTTCTTGGTTTGGCGGGGTATTACTGTCGCTTTGTAGAGGGATTCTCATCTATTGCGGCACCTATGACCAGGCTGACCCAGAAGGGTGCTCCGTTCAGGTGGACAGAGGAATGTGAGGAGAGCTTTCAGAAGCTCAAGACAGCTTTGACTACAGCCCCAGTATTGGTATTGCCTATAGGTTCGGGGTCTTATACTGTATATTATGATGCATCGCGGATTGGTCTAGGTGCAGTGTTGCTGCAGGACGGTAGGGTGATTGCCTACGTGTCCAGACAACTGAAGTTACATGAAAAGAACTATCCTGTCCACGACCTTGAGTTAGCAGCTATTGTTCATGCCTTGAAGATTTGGAGGCACTATTTGTACGGTGTCCCTTGTGAGTTCTACTCTGACCACCGTTTTGCAGCATCTGTTCAAGCAGAAGGATCTTAATGTGCGCTAGTGGAGGTGGTTAGAGCTGCTTAAGGATTATGATATCACTATTCTATACCATCTTGGGAAGGCCAATGTGGTGGCCGATACCTTGAGTCGCAGGATGGAGTGTTTGACAAGCTTAGCATATTTACCAGTAGTAGAGAGGCCATTGGCGTTGGATGTTGAGGCCTTGGACAACTAGTTTGTTAGATTGGATATTTCTGAGCCGAGTCGAGTTTTGGCTTGTATGGTCTCCCAGTCTTTTCTCTATGATCGCATCGGGGAGAGTCAGTATGATGATCCCCATCTGCTTGTCCTTAAGGACACAGTTCAGTACAGTGATGCTGAGGAGGTCACTATTAGAGATGATGGTGCATTGAGGATGTAGGGCAGGCTATGTCTGCTCAATGTAGATGGATTGCGTGAGTTGATTCTCTAGGAGACTCACAGTTCGCGGTACTCCATCCATACGAGTGCCACGAAGATGTATCAGGAGTTGAAGCAGCATTATTGGTGGAGGAGAATGAAGAAGTACATAGTGGAATATGTAGCTCAATGTCTAAATTGCCAGCAGGTGAAGTATGAACATCAATGACCAGGTGGGTTGCTTCAGAAGTTAGAGATTCCGGAGTGGAAATGGGAGCGGATCACTATGGTTTTTGTTGTTGGGCTTCCACGGACTCAACGAAAGTTTGATGCAGTTTGGGTGATTGTGGACAGGCTGACCAACTCAGCTCATTTCATTCCTGTGATGACTACTTATTCTTCTGAGCAGCTGGCTCGAGTTTATATCTGCGAGATTTCAGGCTTCATGGCATACCAGTATCTATCATCTCTGACTGGGGTACGTAGTTTGCATCATGGTTCTGATGGGACGTACAACATGAGTTAGGTACTTGGGTTGAGTTGATCACAACATTTCACCCTCAGACGGATGGACAGTCTGAGCGCACTGTTGAGATACTAGAGGATATGCTCCGTGCATGTGTAATGGAGTTCGGAGGTTTTTGGGATCAGTTCTTGCCACTTGCGTAGTTTGCCTACAACAATAGTTATAAGTCGAGCACTTAGATGGCACCGTATGAGGCATTGTATGGTAGATGGTTTCGGTCTCCAGTGTGTTGGTTCGAGCTGGGTAAGGCTAGGTTATTGGGCACATACTTGGTTTAGGATGCTTTGGAGAAGGTAAAAGTGATTTAAGATCGACTTCGCACAGCGCAGTCCAGACAGAAGAGTTATATGGATCAGAAGGTTGACGATGTTGCATTCATGGTTGGAGAGCGGGTCTTGCTCCGGGGTTTGCCTATGAAGTGTGTTATGAGGTTCGGGAAGTAGGGAAAGCTGAGTCCAAGGTGTATTGGTCTATTCGAGGTGTTGCAGTGAGTTGGGGAGGTTGCTTATGAGCTTGCCTTGACTCCCAGTCTAGCAGGAGTTTATTCGGTATTCCATGTTTCTATGTTCCAGAAGTATCATGATGATCCGTCTCATGTGTAGGATTTCAGCTCAGTCCAATTGGACAAGCATCTATCTTATGTTGAGGAGCTGGTGACTATTTTGGACAGGCAAGTTCGAAAGTTGAGGCCAAAGAACATTGCTTCAGTGAAGGTTCAATGGAGAGGTCACCCGGTTGAGGAGGCGACTTAAGAGACCGATCATGATATGCGCAACCATTATCCTCATCTTTTCACCACTTCAGGTATGTCTCTATGCTCGTTAGATGACGAATGATTATTTTAAGATGGGGAGGATGTAACGACCCGACCACTCATTTTGAGAGTAATAGCCCCGGTCCCTTATTTACTGCTTCCCCTGTATCTTTTTCTACTTATGTGACTTGCCAGGAGGTTTTGTTTGTGATTTCGGAGTGATTTGGGACACTTAGTCCCTAAAACGGAAGCATAAGTTCTAGGATTTTGACTATAGTTGGACCTGTGTGAAGACGACTCTGGTATGGAGTTTCGTCGGTTCCGTTAGCTCCGTTAGGTGATTTTGGACTTAGGAGCATGTCCAGATTGTGAATTGGAGGTCTGTAGCTGATTTAGGCTCGAAATGACGAAAGTTGAATTTTTGGAAATTTTGACCGGAAGTGGACTTTTTGATATCGGGGTTGGATTCTGATTCCGAAAGTTGGAATAGGTCCATAATGTAGAATATGACTTGTCTGCAAAATTTGAGGTCAATCAGACGTGGTTTGACAGGTTTCGGCATCGGTTGTAGACGTTTGAGGTTTCAAAGTTCATTATGTTTGAATTGGAGGGTGATTCGTGTTTTTTGCATTGTTTGATGTGATTTCAGGGCTCAACTATGTTCGTATGGTGTTTTAGGATTTGTTGGTATGTTTGGTTGAGGTCTCGAGGGCCTCGGGTGAGTTTCGGATGCTTAACAGATTAAAATTGGACTTGTGTTCATTGCTGAAACATTTAGGCTTTTGGTGTTTTCGCGCCTGTGGTGGGGAGACTGCAGGTGCGGGATCACACATGCGTGAGGTCTAGCACAGAACAGGAATTGGAAGGAGTTTCTAGGGGTCGCAGGTGCGAGGGAAATGCCGCATCTATGAAGCCCGTAGATGGGCTTAAGGACTCGCAGGCGCAGAGAAGACCACAGAAGCGGACATAAGTCCGTAGGCGCGCGCTCACCGGTGCGGCCCTTATTTCACAGAAGTGGACCCAACCTCTTAAGTCATTTCTACACCTTTGATGGGTTTTCCGTAGGTGCAGCATCGAATGTGCGACTGGAAGCCCGCAGAAGCGAAGTCGTTGGGTGGAAAAGGGCCAAGTTCGAGGGTTTTATCCCATTTTCAATTTCGGGACATTGAGAGCTCGGATTTTGGCGATAATTTGGTAGATTTTCAGAGGAAGCTTTTGGGTAACGATTCTTAACCCATTTATGATTATATTCGACTAATTTATTGTTGATTTCATTATTATCTAAGGACTTTGGTTGAGAAATTTGGGGGAAAATGGGAGAAGTTCTTCAACTAAGTTTTTGAGTTTTGATTAGGATTTTGATATCGGATTTGGATAATTTTGGTACGAGTGAACTCGTGAGTGAATGCGTGTTCATATTTTGTGACTTTTACCCGATTTTGAAACATGGGCTCGGGTCAACGTTTTAGGGCGATTTTCTAATTTCTTGCTTAAGATTTGATTTTATTAATTAGATTAGTTTCTTACATTTGTATTTATGGTATGTGAGTGGTTTTGGTTAGATTTGGTTCATTCAGAGTCGGAAAATCATGGAAAAGGCATCGCTACCAATTGATTGAGCTTGGTTCGAGGTAAGTGGCTTGCCTAGCCTTGTATGGGGGAACTCTCCTTAAGATTTGGTACTGATGTGATATGTGACCGTCGTATACCTGAGGTGACGATTGCGTACCCGAGTTATTTATTGTAAAACTCGATTTTTACTTAGTAATAACCCGTTTCATCTTATTTGAGTTATACTAGCATGTGTAGATATCTTGTTTAGTCTAAAATCGCATGTCTACTTGTCTTAAATGTTTATCTCAACTCTATGCAGCATGCTTAGTGGATTTCTTGTTCTTCCTTGACGTATACTTAGTTTAAACTGTAGGATTTTCTTGCTGCACCTGTTATTTTCATTTTTTTCAGCTACATATATACTTTGGGACTACGAGACAGTATCCAGGGAGATCCCCCTGCATATTTACTTTGGGACTATGGGGACGGTATCTTGGGAGATTCCCCTACATATTTAATTTTGAGGATACGAGGCGGGACCTCGGGAGATCTCCCTACAAATTTACTTTTGAGACTACGAGTCAATACCTCGGGAGATCTCCTTGCATATTTACTTTTGAGACTACGAGACGGTATCTCGGGAGATTCCCTGCTATTTTACCCATGTGTACTGTACTGTTATTCTTCTGCGATTTCCTTTTTGTTATCAGTCTCTTATTACACTGCGATATTTTTATTCTGTCTTACTTAATTTATATATACTAGTAGGGCCCTGACTGGACCTCGTCACTACTCGACCGAGGTTAGACTTGGCACTTACTGAGTACTGTTGTGGTGTACTCATGCTACTTTTCTACACATGTTTCGTGTGCAGATCCAGGTACCTCCTGCCAGCCTTGCTATTAGTTGCGTACTTGCTGCTGCTCGGAGACTTCAAGGTACTTTTGCCCGCGTCCGCAGACCTCGGAGTCCCCCTCTATCCCTTTTATGGTGTTCTTTCCTTACTTCTTCTAGTTACTGATGTATAGAAACAGTTAGATAAATTCGTAGAAGCTTGTGACTTATGGTGTTCCGGGTCTTGGGAAAATTTTGTTTATATTTTGAGAGTTGGTTATTGTACATGCTGAACGACATTTCTATCAGTTATTTAAATATTTGTTGTTGTTAGTTGTTAAGGTTTTTGCTTTTATTTTTTGGTTATTTCTACAAATATTATGCTTACCTAATTGTAGAGACTAGGTGCCATCACGACATCTCATGGAAGGAGGATTGGGTTGTGACATTTAGCTTTGACTCTTAAAACAGGATGTTACTTTATTCCCTACGTATGAGTCTAAGGTCGTGATACCACATAAGTTGCAATTATATGTATTTACTATCTATTTGTTTCTCTTAAGGATGAGGTCTCTCCTTGTTGGGCCAATCTCACGCTGATTTTCCTTATCATGACTCACCCTTAAAAGAATTGAGCGTGCTCTTTACCCTTCTTTGTGTTCATAGGATTCTTCGCTAATTGCTAATGTTTCACTTTGATAACCTAGTAATCAATCGCTATTCTTGTAAGGAGATATGTTTTTTTCGTGCATCCCTCTTCTTAGACCGAAATTTCCTCTAATTATTTTGATATTTAACTTATATATAGGTTTTTCGAGCACTAACCCTAGATCCAGATTTATCCGAGTATTGTCGACATTTTTTTAAATGTGTGTTTCGTGCTCGTTTAATCCTTCCATAATATTCAAGATATCCTCGATTCAATAATTCATAGATGAATCCCTTCCTGATTCATTTTTTGCATATCTTAACACTACTAGTTAGTCATGATCTCATCTAGTGGCTTTATTTTTTGTTGGTTATCTTTCTTTTTAGGATATACCTTCTCATTCTATGGTCTTGCTCATGCAATACCTAATCCTAAATTGGCTCACTCATCCTGGCCTTTCTTGGTTTTTATTATATCTGAACTTTACGACACTTCAAAACTACTGATTTTATGTCTAAATATCTTATAACACCCAATTTACTGCACTAAGTTGTACACTTCACTAGCAAATTATGTTGATACTATTCCTTACAATGCTCTTAGGTTACTTGATTCAGGGTCACATTTAACAAAACATGAGGAGGCGAGGCTCTCTAAGAAGTTACCAAACCTCAAAATCTACATTGCATTGATACAACTCTTTGTGTGCACCATAGAAAAAAATATACGTTTTTTGTAATCTTATATTTTTGATGTCATACATTTACGAAATTTCTTGGGATATTTCAAAACTAAACTTCTCGAGCAAAGGCTAACATTTCTTATATCTTTCCCCTTAGGGCTTGTCTTTTCTAAATCTTCCTGTCATACTATGGCACCTAGGCCATGTTGAACAATCTTATTTAAGTATAGATATCATATATTTTCATTATGGATATGCCTGCATGTTACAAATTCTGGACTTAGCTCGTTGACATGCTATTATTCTCAAGCTCAACATTAAGTCATATTAAGCACTGCTGGCCACAATCAAGTTGAGATTCAAGTTACCTCACCACATATCTCTGAATCTTTCATAACTATGCAAGCTTCAAGACATATCAGTATCACTTCAAGAACTTTAGGACCTTAAGCCAACCTATCACAATTGTATCTTATGGGAAATATATTGCTCGCTTCATCCATTGTCTCGAGCGTGTTATCTCCATAATGCAAGAATGACTTTCTGAGGTTTGTGTGGTTTTCTTTTTCCTAAAGAGAATGCCTTATAGTGTATATTTCCCTCACTTCTATCTCTTGTTATTTGGTACTCATTACCAGACATATGTATATTTAAAGAGCTTGATATTGTCATCTACAGTGGTTCGCCTCATGGTTGCAAATGAAGTAATTTTTGAAATCCTGAGGTCATGCCTTTTGTACTTCTTTAACTAAGTAGACCATGCGTGTACTTCATGAAATCTATTCATTGTATTATTATAGATTCTCATAAAAAATAAAATAAACTACCCGTTTCTGCTTATCATCTTCATCATATAGAGGATATTCTTTAATTAGAGAGGGTAAATGGGATGGAGCAAGGCGGGGCAGGGGAGGCAAAAACTAAATGGGGCAAGGGCGAGGAGCATCTAAATGGGATCGAGCAGGGCAGAGCAAAACTTCATTTTTGAAAAATTTAAATGGGGTAAGGCATGTAGCACACAATTTTTTTATCCAAAGTTAAGGTTTCTTCTTAGAGAAAAAAAGGATTTAAAGCTTGTTTCCATGAGCTCCCAAATGAGTCTTTCATCATAAACTCCCAAATGGGTCTTGCGTCAGTATATTTGAATTGGATGTATCATTTATACATTGAGAATTTCTTCTAAGAAATTAAAATATTTGAATCAAATAAAGTTGTATTATTTTATAGAGTATGTTTTAGTAACCCAAAATATTTTTTATTTCTCCTATTACAGAATTAGTTTAATAGAAATTTTTTTACTAGTCATAAGCTTCTTTAATATATTGCTGAAAGTGTAAGCAAATTATTGGGGCAGCTGTATATTGTTTTTGCCAAGGCTAGCATTAACAAATGCTTGATGCCATTTCAATGAAAGTGAAAATTACACAAGTGAAAAAAGAAGTTGGACATTAATATTAAATGGATAAAAATAAAGGAAATATTTAGTTTTGGCAACAAAAAAAAAATGTAAATGAAGAGTTAAACCGAGCAGGGCAGGGCAAGGCTAAACGGGGCAGGGCAGGGCAAGACATGATCTAAATAGGGCAAAGAGCTAAATATGGCAGGGTAGTGCATTGCAAAATTTAGTAGGGGAAGACTTAACCCGCCCCGCCTGCCCTGCCCTGCCTTGCCCCATTGCCATACTTATCTTTGATAGGAGCCACAAAGTACTCATTACAACTGCCATAAGTTACAATTCTTATTGACCAAGGTACGTAACTTATTAGTTTTTTTAAATAACTAATTAGCCTCATTGTTTTGACCAAAGTTAGATCTCATTTTATGGATGCATATCTTGGTGTCTTTCTTACGCCTAATATCTTCACGTTATCAATGGCCTATACCCTGACTGACCTTCTTGGTATCTAATTAAATCTGGACATAACTTAGGAGTATAGTCTTTTATCGTGTCCCTATTAACCTTACTAACATAACTCCTTGTGAGTCCCATGAAAACTCTAACATTATTGGAGACACCATCACCTTATCTTTCAGTACAAAGTCATTAACATATTTATAATAGTTCTCATTTATTATATCCCTGAATATAATAATATCAGTCTTATCTCATTCCCCCTTTTGGGATGCACTTTTCTTGCTCAGTTCCCGACTTAGAATTCATTCTTTCATAAAGGCAATTAGCACCACAAACCACCTCACTTGTAGATGGCAAAGTCTTGATAGCTTTTCTCCTTAAAGTCTCTAATCACATCAGTATGTCAATCATTCTATTGATCAATGGAAATAGGAGCTTGATTCTCACTTTAAACTTTAACGCACGATCTAGAGTAAGAAAGAATGGAAAACTTTACTTAAATGTATGTAGTCCCTCATTTATAGAAGTGGGGCTCTCATAACGATAAATTAAACTCTACTAATAGACCCCTAGGACTCTCTAAACCTGCTTCTCTGATACCATATGTAATAGCCTAGTCATGTAGTGATATTGTCCGCTCTGGGCCTAGTCCCTCACGAGTTTAAAATGCATCATTAAGGTCTATGGCTCGTTAACTTATATATCTAGCATCCCTCTTATATTTTATCGATGTAGGACCCTGTCTAAAATATGGGGTGTTGGATAGAGTCCTAGAATGGAAAAACACAAGAGGGATATCGGGTATATAAGTTAATAAGACTTAGACCCTAGTAATGCATTTTAAATCCGTAAGGACCTAGGCCTAGAGCGAAAAATATCACTAACAAGTTGGGCTGTTATAGATGGTATCAGATCCACTCTTGTTTCATCCTTGCCGATAGTGGGTCAGAGTTCAACTGAGTTTTGACAAATCTCAATTAGGCAGGGCAAATCTAGTGCTAAGTCTATGCGAATCCCATGCGGTGGGGAAAACCTCGACGAGGACGCTAAGTCCATAAGAGGGGGTATTTGTAACACCATGGACTTTAGACAGAGTTCCATATTGGCAAAACACAAGAGGGATATTGGGTATATAGGTTAACAAGTCTTACACCCTAGTGACACATTTTGAACCCGTGAAGGCCTAGGCCTAGAGTGGACAATATCACTAACGGGCTGGGCTGTTACAAATTAATTTTAAAAATGAATTGTAGTGTTCCTTAATGGAAATTAGGATAAAAATAAAAGAAAAAGATCGATTCATAGGAAACTCTCTTAATGGCCTAGAATTCTAGAACCCATTTTGGGGAACTGCAAAAGTACAAAAAAGCCATAATGGGCTGATCATTCATTACATTGGAGTAGAAACTTTATGATTCTCGATTAATTTTGGGTGAGTTTCACGGGTTGTATTTGAAAAATTTAACGGGTCAGAATGAGCTATCAAAACATGATTGACTAAGTTGGGCTCAACCCAAATAGACCCATGGACAAAACAATATCTTGCCTAACCCATTAAAACATGGGCGATTGGGCAGGTTACTTGGGCATGAGACTGATTTTGACAATCCTAATATTTAGTATATTCCTCAAAAACACAAGCATTAAGGGAATTCCTTTGACTTTTTTTGGGGAATTCATATTGAGGTTTAAACTTTAAGCACTTGAATGCTCATGCGATGGGTATGAGTCACAATAGGGAGAAAATTAAAACAATAAAATGTAGAGTTGAAGTGGTCTAAAATGATTGTCATCTAAAGTTGAATGCATTTCCCAAAGGTTGATATTTATTATTGTATGCATGTTGGCTAAGTAGTTTAGTTGAGTTGACTTAGCAGTCAGTTGAGAGGTCGAAGTTAATTTTAACGGTTGGATACAAATATGTTGTAACGATCCGACCAGTCATTTTGAGCCCTAGCCCATCGTTTGGTAGTTTGAGTCCTTGAGTAGCTTCACTTCATGTATTAGGACTTGTACGTGTAGTCAAAATTGAATTTCGGGAAGTTCAGAGTTTATTTAGATGGAAATTCTAAATTCAGAAGCTTAAGTTGGAAGAGTTGACCGAGGTTTGACTTATGAGTAATCGACCTCAGAATTAGGATTTGAAGGTTCTAAAAGGTTTGTACAATTATTTCAGACTGGGTCATATGTTCAGGTTGAGTATCGGGTGATCCGGAAGCATTTCTGCGTTTATCGTAGAAAGTTGGCATTTTGAAAGTTTAAGAATTTCTTATGTTTGGTTTGAAGTAGACTTTGGTGTTATCTATGTTCGTTTGGGATTTGGAACCTTGGAATAGGTTCGTATCGTAATTTATGACTTGTACGCAAAGTTTGGCATCATTCCAGAATGTTTTGATATGATTCGGATGCGTTAGTAGAAGTTTGGGGGTTTGAAAGTTTAAAGAAGGATTTTGTTCGTCGATTCGTATTTTTGATGTTGTTTGGTGTGATTTGAGGCCTTGAGCAGGTACGTGTCATGTTTTGGGACTGGTTGATGTGATTGGACGGGGTCGCGGAGGCCTAGGGTATATTTCAGATTTGTTGGCTACTAATTTTTGTGCTTTGTGTACGCGACTGGGGCCTCGCGTTCACATAAGGTAAGATGGCAAAGCTAAACGTTCGCGATGTCAGCTTCACGTTCACGATGAAGAAAGCTGGTCTGGTAGATATCTTTAGCCTTCGCGTTTGCGGATTGGACATCGCATTCGTGATGGTTCACCTGGTAAAGTATCGCGTTCGCGAGCTGTGACTCGAATTTGCGAAGGGCAGTCTGCTGGAACTGGTAGTGCTTCACGAACGCGAGGGACTTGACGCATTTGCAAAGAAGGTCAAACTGGGCAGTGTGGTTTAAAAAAGGGGGTTTGGCTCATTTGACTTCATTTCTTCGTTGGAAGCCGACTTTGGAATAATTTTGGAGCGACATTTTCATCGTCAAACATGAGGTAAGTGATTTCTACAAGTTATGAGTTACATATACGAATTTAGGCTTGTAAATTCATGAAATTTGGTAGAAATTATGGAGATTTTGAAATAAACCTAGAAATTGGTATTTTGGGATTTTTACCATGAAATTGGACATGGAATGAGGAATAATTTATATATTTGAGTTTGTGGTGTTATAAATAAAGTTTATCTTCGAAAATATTCAAAAATCGGGCATGTAGGCCTGAGGGTTGATTTTGTTGAATTTTTAAGCGAAGTTAGGAATTGTTATAGATTAATTAATTATGAGTATTAGAGTATATTTTTACTGGTTTGCACGTTGGTTGACTATTTCAGATCGTTTGGCATTGAGTCAAGGAGTTAGAGAGGCATTGGAGCCGGTTATGGAACTTCAGAGCGAGGTAAGTCCATGTCTAACCTTGTGAGGGGGAAATTACCTCATAGATGTGATTCTTGTTATGTGCTACATGTTGTGGGTGCTGCGCACGTATGAGGTGACGAGTGTCCGTGCACATGCTAGAATTTCTGATTATGTCCGGGTAGACTAGGATTCACGCCATGCTTTAATTTAACTATTTGAGTTATCCTTGCCTATTTAATTCATTTAATTCATGTTACGCCTTGAGACTAGGCTTGCGTAAAGTGATAGATTCGCTATTGTAGGGATTTGACGAGCGACTTGATTTAGCCACAGAATAATTGTGTTCCCCTTATGAATTTCTCCCGTATTGTGCATTTTCATCGAAAAGCTTCCTTTAATTTTATAACTCACATGTTTATTCGTGAGTGAAGTCAAGGACCCATTAAAGCTTCATATTTTTATGGGATCGGGCCGTTCTCCTCGGCATTGTCATATTCTTATGTGATGGTCAATTCGCCTTAGCAGTATCATATTCTTATGGGATCGGGCCATTCACCTTGGCAGTATCATATTCTTATGGGAATGGGCTGTTCGCTTCGGCAGTATCATATTTTTATGGTATCGGGCCGTTTGCCTTGGCAGTATCATATTCTTATGAGATCGGGACATTCGCCTTGACAGTACCACATTCTTATGGGATCGGGTCGTTCGCCTAGGCATTTCTATAAAATAATCTTATGGGATCAGGCCGTTCGCCTCGGCAACTTCATGAAACACTCTTATAGGATCGGTTCGTTTGCCTCGGCAGCATTGTGCGTAATATTTGACAAGAAGTCATCATATTCGTGAGTTTTCCTGATTTGAGTTGTGATTACCTATCTGGTGTGACCATTTTACATATATATACTCTGGTTGAGAGGGTAACCAATAGTTGAGAGCTGTGTTTACTATTCAGAGGAGGGTTGTAGTGCGTATTTATATTTGTTTATTCTGTTTATTACTCTGCCTCATATTTGTTTACTTCTTACTGTATATGATTTACTAAACCACTAGTAAGAGTCGATGTCGACCCCTCATCACTACTTATCCGGGGTTAGGCTAGATACTTATTAGGTACACGTTTATTTATGTACACATGCTACACTTCTGCACTTATTGTGCAGGTATATATATTTTTGGTGATCTTTCGGGCGCAAAGGTGTAACTATTGCGAGGACTTATAGTGAGCTGCATCCCTTGCCATGATCCGCAACATACAGAGTCTCCATCTAAATTATTTTTATATTTATGTCTAACTTGTATTCTAGACAGATGTTGTATTATTATTGTCCTTCTTAGTAGATGCTCATGCACTTGTGATACCGAGTTTTAGGATGTGTTAGTTGATGCTTACGGATTTTTATATTATTATCACCTTTCACTTCTTTTATAAGCTACTAATTGTGTACGTACCAGTGAAATTTAAGGTGTAAATTTCCTTCATTAATAAAATGTATGATTCAAAAGTAATAAAATGAACAATTAAGTTGATAATTCACTGTTGACTTGCTTAACGGTGACGTTAGGCGCCATTACGACCTCTAGTGGATTTTGGGTTGTGACAACTTGGTATCAAAGCGTTAGGTTCACTTAGGTCTCTCGAGTCATGAGCAAGTCTAGTAGAGTCTTGCGGATTGGTACAGAGATGTTTGTACTTATCTTCGAGAGGCTACAAGGGAACACTTCCCTTCTTGATTTCTTGTCGTGCGATTTGATCCCTTTGAGGCTTATGCCTCATTTTTTTTCTATTCATTCTTATACGATGTGGAATGCTGGCAATCAGTTGGGAATCAAGGAGTTGTAATGGTACCACATATGTGGTGCAGGATGTTTTTCCCTGCGTATTCGAGTGCGCTATTGTCTTCGCCATATGGAGCAGTGTTCTGTCATTTCAGCCCCATATTTTTGTTTCCTACGGTCGAGAATTGATGCTTTCAAATATGGAGGGATTCTTGTTAACATTGTGGTGTCACTATCCTCGATTGAATTACGTTGAGGTTCATCGTCATGTTGGTCTTCATTTGTTCTCCTCTGGGCACGATGCTGTGGAATGGGATCTAAGAAGTTATCAGATATGGTTGTGTGTTACAACTTCAAGATCGAATCGGCGTTCCCAGTATTGATGGTTCGATGGAGATGATCTGTGAGGTGGTTTCTATGCCTAGGAAATTTTGGATGTGGCGAGAAGGGCTTAATAACATATTGTTGCACCTTCGGGTGATGCTAATGTTTGAAGGGATTCTTACGGATGAGGATAAGTGTGAACCCAAGGAGGTTAGTTGATTTCATGATGGATGCAACTTAGCAATAAGGTTAGAAGGGGGGGGGGGAGGGTCGAGATGAGGATACATATGTGGGCTATCTCCTGTGAGAAGGCTGGCACTTGCAGGATCCTAATGAGGTTCCTATGACGAGTTCTACTTTTTGCCTAACATGGGATGAATATACTGCTTGAAGAAGATGGTATGACAGTTAGGAGGTTGAGTGTATAATTGTGGTGGATAATTCAGGATGTGTTATGATTAGTCCAATAAGAACTTATGAGGAATTTTGCTGAGCAACAATGTGTGATCATGGTAACTGGAAGAAGTGTTCGTTGTGGGGTTTAGATCTATGTGATTGTAGTGTAAAGCTAAGTGAGGGAACCCACCATCTATAAGTTATTCACGTGGCAGTTTGCCGATATAGTTTCAGGTTATTGGTGCATATGTGGATTAGTGTGACCAAGAGGACGAGAAATTTTGGATAAAGAAGTTTGACGTATATGTTTTACATTTCTCCTTATTGATTCATGTGCAGGTGCTGAGGATGGCTCAGAAGCTATACTTAGGTAACTCTCAATAATGGTCTTAGTGGATTCAAGATTTAAGGGGTAGTGCTTAAGGATTTTTTGGGTTTGTTATGTGGCAGAAGACTGGGTTTTGCAACAGAGTGTGAAGGGTACTTGGAGTATACTATGTTATCACTAGGGTTTGCGGTGCAATGTTATAGGACTGGGAGAAACAACTTCAGATTCACAGAAGATTTAATCAGTTTGGTGTATCATATAGAGATACTATTAAGTGCATGAAGAGTGTATAGAATTACTTATGGATGTTGAGACGACGTGATCTTGTGATTTGGGGTAACTTGGGATGAGTGTTGTTTGAGGTCTGTTATGTATTTGAAGGGAGCTATTTTTATTTTGAAGGCAAGTCAAGAATAAATTTGAAAAAGTTGGGTCAGTTAGTAATGAGTTGAATCAGCATGGTTGTGGAAATGATCAGTTCTTTCGGCATGTTAAGCTATACAAATAATTCGTGGTTGTACATTCGGGCTTGATAGTCACCGTAATTCGATTGATTTGGAGGTATTTGATTATAATGGTCTGTTATGCGTAGACAAATCTTGGAAGAGTTATGGCGGTTTAGACCACGACTTGAGGTTTGTATTTTTTGTGGTTATGGGAATTCAGCTGCGTGTTGCAATTGTTCCTATGAAATGTGTTGAGTGAAAGGGGTTCTAGATGATGAAGTGTTTATTCTATTGGTGGTTTAAGAGTTACGATGAAGTTCTTGTACTCTCACGTAGCAGTATGCTTGGTGCAGTGAGCAGTATGGAAATTGGAAGTTGAGGATCAAGGTTATGGTTCAATGTTGATAAGAATGTCACGAGCTCGGAGGAGCGGGGAAAGATTTCAGATGTTCAGAGTATGCTGGCATTATTTTCGAGCAGTTTGAGGATGGTCTGTTTGTGGAAGAAGTGTTGGGTATAGAAATGCGGATGCTTATCTAGCACAATAGAAATAGCATGGTTGACGACCATTAATGTTTAGATTTTACTACCTGGTGCGGAAGGTTGTGGGGGTATAACCTACAAAAAGATCGTGTAGGTGTGACGTGCTAGTCATTCGATTGTTAGAGATTTAAATAAGGTATGGAGATTTCTGGTACTGTCACCAATGGGGGAGGTTATGATTGGGAGGCGCTCTATTCCTTTGGTTGTGGACAGTGTGGGTTTGTTCTAGATTTGAAAGTTGTTCTTATGTGTCATGGATAGGGTTATTGTGGATCCTTAAAAGGTTATTATACCAGCATGGTAAGCAGAATTGGCTTGATGTCCGATAGTAGATTTACATCGTATCGGATGTGTTCATTCAACATTGTACTATTTATGGAGGAGTCTTCGGGTGTCGGATGTTATTCCTATTGTCAGCTATCCTATGTAATACTATAATATGCCATATAGGTTATGAGACAGCTTAATTATTCACATGTGTGTTGTGGTTCTATGTTGCTTGTCATTGTTGTACTTTAGTCGAGCTTGATTTTTTAGCGCATGGCGCTATCCGTCTCCCTAGGGTTGTATTTTTGCACTTAGCATGCTTGTGGTCGATATTCGAGTATTTGTAGGTATAAGAATTATAACTTGATGCCTACTTCCTTATTTATTGTTATATATGGATCGGGTGGCACACCGCCACGGGTATGTTGTTTAGATGGGGTGGCACGCCGCTACGGGTATGTTATTTGGATCGGGTTGCACGTCGCAACTGTATCATGTGTGGATCCGGTTGCACGCAGCAACAGTGAGATGTTGAGTACGGTTACTTATACTTATTCTTGTGTATTTTGATTTCTCATTCTCTGAGAAGGGTTTATAACATTTGTTCGGCTGTTTTATTCATTACGCAGGTTGGGTAGTTGTTTGCCAGAGCTCGTTCTTCCTTATGTGTCATATTCGAGCTGTAGCTTGTTGTCGCATTGATGGTGTCATGTGAGATTTTAGTCAGTGATTTAGGTGGCTTATTGTCTAAGTAGCTTGTACTGGGTGAGACGAGTTTATTGGACCTGAAATCGGTGCGATCAGATTTATGCAAGGTGTAATAAAGAGATAGTGCCACTATTTAGTTCAGAATGACTTAACGATTCTTATCAAACGAAGAAACTCCGTTAGTTATTCATTTGACGGGTGGTTATCAGTTCTTGCATACCTCTTTCATCGTTGCAGTATTGTTAGGGTTGAGATCCGGTTTATATGTGTTATAAGGTGAACCACGAGCATCAGGTCAGTAAATTTGTAGTTGTTGTGCTCGGAGCAGGTTACCATTGGCAAATGTGTTATCCGGTGCATTGGGTGATGTTATCATGGGTGAATGATAATGTGTGGGGTCAGTGTGTAAGGATTTATACAGTATTCGTATGTTAGAATCTGGCCTCGTAGAGAATTTTGGATATTGGAATTTAGTTCTATGTCTTGTGGACTAAGGTAGCAAAAAGGATCTTCAGTTTGCTCGAGCTAATTGTATTCACATGGGTTGTGGTGGCACGGGTAGGTGCACGAGGTGTTAAACAGTGGTTTTGGACAATTTCAAAGTGATTCTTGGCACGTTCGAGGACAAACACATGTTTAAGTGAGGGAGAATGTAACGACCCAACCGGTCGTTTTGAGCCCTAGTGCATCATTCGGTGGTTTGATGCCCGTAGTAGCTTCACTTCATGTACTATGACTTGTATGTGGGGTCGGAATTGAATTTCGGGAAGTTCAGAGTTGATTAGGATGGAAATTCTAAATTTGGAAGCTTTAAGTTGGAAGAGTTGACCGAGGTTTGCCTTATGAGTAAACGACCTCAGAATCAGGATTTGAAGGTTCTAAAGGGACTTGCTGCATTCGCAAAGAAGGTCAGACTGGGCAATGTAGTTTTAAAAATGGGGGATTGGCTCATTTCAATTCATTCTTCGTGGGGGCCAACTTTGGAATGATTTTGGAGAGCCAATTTCATCGTCAAACATAAAGTAATTGATTTCTACAAGTTGTGAGTTAAATATATGAACTTAGGGTTGTAAATTCATGAAATTTGGTAGAAATTGAGGAGATTTTGAAAGAAACCTAGAAATAGATATTTTTACCACGAAATTGGACATAGAACTATGAATAATTTATATATTTGAGTTTGTGGTGTTATGGATAAAGTTTAACTTCGAAATTTTTTGAAAACCGGGCATGTGGGCTCGAGGGTTGACTTTGTTTACTTTTTAAGAGGAGTTAGGAATTCTTATAAGTTGATTAATTATGAGTATATTTTTACTAGTTTTTACTTTGTTTGACTAGTTTCGGATCATTTGGCTTTGATTAGAGGAGTTAGAGAGGTATTGGAGCCGGTTATGGAACTTCAGAGCGAGGTATTCTCCTGTCTAACATTATGATGGGAAAATTACCCCGTAGGTGTTATTATTGTTATATGTTACATGTTGTTGGAGCTGCGCACGTATGGCGTGGTGAGTGTCGGTGCGCATACTAGAATTTTTGATTATGTCCAGGTAGACTAGGATTCATGCGATGCTTTAATTGTACTATTTGAGTTATCTTTGCTAGTTTAATTCCTTTATTTCGCGTTACGCCTTGAGACTAGGATTGCATAGAGCGATAGACTCTCTATTGTAGGGATTTGATGAGCCACTTGATTTAGCTGCGGAATAATTGTGGTCCCCTTAGGAATTTCTCCCGTGTTGTGCGTTTACATCGAAAAGCGTCCTTAAATTTCATAACTCACACGTTTATTCGTGAGTGGGGTCAAGGACCTGTTAAAGCTTCATATTCTTATGGGATCAGGTCGTTCGCCTTGGTAGTATCATATCCTTATGGGATCGGGTCATTCGCCTCAGCGGTAATATATTCTTATAGGATCGAGCCATTCGCCTCGGCAGTACCACATTTTTATGGGATCGGGCCATTTGCCTCGGCATTTCTATAAAATACTCTTATGGAATCGGGCCGTTCGCCTCGGCAGCTTCATGAAATACTCTTATGGGATCAGGTCGTTCGCCTCAGCACATCGTGCGTTATATTTGACAAGAAGTCATCGTATCCGTGAGTTTTCCTGATTTGAGTTGTGACGACCTATCTGGTGGGGACCATTTTACATATATACTCTGGTTGAGGAGGTAACCAATAGTTGAGAGCTGTGTTTACTGTTCAGAGGAGGGTTGTACCACGTATTTATATTTGTGTATTCCGTTTATTTACTTTTCCTCATATTTTGTTGCTTCTTACTGTATATGATTTACTGGACCACTAGTAAGCATCGATGTCGACCCCTCGTCACTATCTCTTTGGGGTTAGCTAGATACTTACTAGGTACGCGCTGATTTACGTACTCATGCTACACTTCTGCACTTATTGTGCAGGTATATATTTCTGGTGGTCTTTCGGGTGCGAAGGCGCAACTATTGCGGGGATTTACTGTGAGCTTCATCCCATGCTATGATCCACAACATACAGAGTCTCCATCTGAATTACTTATATTTTCTGTCTAACTTGTATTCTAGACAGATGTTGTATTATTATTGTACTCCTTAGTAGATGCTCATGCACTTGTGACCCAAATTTTGGGATATGCTAGTTGCTGCTTATGGATTTGTGTATTGTTATCACCTTTCAGTTCTTTTATAAGCTACTAATTATGTACGTACCATTGAATTTAAAGGTGTAAATTTCCTTACTTAATAAAATTTGTGATTCTGAAAGTAATAAAATAAACAATTCAGTTGATAATTCACCATTGGCTTGTTTGACAGCGAAATTAGGCACCATCACGACCTATAGTGGATTTTGGATCGTGACATATGCATAATTAGTAACATCAAAAGCAGATATTTTTCGTTCCTAATCTTAGGTGTATATAAAAATAGTATGTAATTAATAGATTTTGAGATGTCTTCTTTTGTATCTCTCTCTCTCTCTCTCTCTCTCTCTCTCTCTCTCTCTCTCTCTATATATATATATATATATATATATATATATATATATATATATATATATATATATATATATATATAGATAGATAGATAAACTTCTGAAACCTCCTTGTAGCTCAACTTGAGTTTTGTTAATCTTCCACTAGATATATATATATGTCTGTGTGTGTGTGAACGCTGACTGACTCAGAGAAGGATGAAAAGAATTATGACAACCAATATTGTATTATATCTCTTATCTGAAAAGCATATCTAAATTTTAGATTTACTATGTTTCTATTAGTGGACTTGATTGATGATATCATGTTTTACTCCATGTTCTAATTATGTTTTCATATGCTTATTGAGTTGTTAGTAGATGTTAGTGTCGACCCTTCATCTCTACTTCTTCGAGGCTAGACTTGATATTTATAGAGTATCGTGGTTTTGTACTCATATTACACTTCTATATATTTTTGTGCAAGCTCTGAGGCTAGTGTTAGTAGTACCCATTGAGTTGAGTAGGAGCATCTTACGAGACTTCGTGGTGAGCTGCTTACTTGATCCGATCTGCAGCACAAGGAGCCCCCTTTCCTAATCATTTATATATGTCTATATATTGTCATTTTCGGACAGATGTTGTTATCTAATTGAGACTCTTTACTCTTGTTAGCTGCTCATAAGATGTTCGAACACCCATTTTTGGAGAGTTTGTGAGATAGTTGTGATCATGTTTAGACGTTATCTGAGATTCATGTATTTTTTATATTGATATTTTAAGTTTGTTCCGCCTTGTTATTTATATCATGAATCAGCTAAAAGTTTAATAATTAAATCATAATAATGTTGTTGAGTATTGGCTAGCCTAGAAAGTAGGCTAGGTTTTGGAGGGATTTTAGAATCATGACAAGATGAATAGTTTGATGGTATTCAGGCTTAATTGAGAGCTCTCCTTGCTACCGGAGCTTTTCATTGCCCTGATAGTGTGAGTCAAATCATAAGGATCGTTCTCCACATGATCATTCTGCCTGTGCAAAAGACGAAGGCTCTTGAAGTAGTAGAGGAGATGTAGAACAAAAGACTCATTAAATGATATTTGTATTGCTAATTCTTTCTTGAACTATATTCTACTACTATTATTACTTTTATATATTAGTATTGACTTATTTTAGTTCTATTGAGTTGGTCTATTCTTATTGAATGTTGTAGTATAATGGAGATTATTTGATATTATTAAAATAAAAGTTTTGACTAGAAATTGAATTTAGTAAGATTGTTGTAGTCAATACTTGGTTGCCGAATTATTTTGTGGAGATTATTATTTTCATGACCCAAAATTTCACATGTCTTGATGGTGCCTATCGCAATACTAAGCAAGCCGACAACCACAAATAACCACACATTTTTGAATTTCAAACATAATGAAATAAGCTTAATGTCACACCTCCTTGTTCCTACACCCGGAAGGGGTATAAGGGAGTTTTTTTCAATTTAAGTGACAATCAAAACGGGATTATTTATTTAAAATTAGAGTCGCCACTTGGGATAATTTATGGTGTCCCAAGTCACCGGTTTAAAATCTCGAATTGAGGAGATTTGACTCTGTATTAATATCTGCGAAACACAGAATTCAGGTAAGGAATTCTATTAACCCGGGAGAAGGTGTTAGGCACTCCCTTGTTCCGTGGTTCTAGCACGGTTGCTTTGATCATACTTGGCTTAAACAAATTGTTTGATTACTGCTTTTAGAACCTATGAGCATTTACCCTTTTTAATCAAGAAATTATCTTGAAACAGGTCATGCGTACGTGTACCCATTTGTTTGGCGCGTCGAAATTATGTCACGCGAATGTGTCCACAATTAATAACGCTTTATTATTATTAAGAAAGTTTGGCCAAAGTTGCACGAACGCATACTCCGATTTTGTTTTAGAAACGTAATTATATCATGCGAACGTGTACACAACCACGATGGTATATTAAGCGTGCCTAAAGCAAACTACGAATATTCATTTTTAGTATCTAAGTTATAAGATTAATAAGAGGGCCATAAATGACTTAATTAGGATGGCACACCTCAAAATAATTGAAAGAGTTGCACCTAACTGGGCCTAAATGATATTCCTACTCACAAATGGTTTTTTAAAAAAAATTAAGGTATAACTATTAGTAAGAGAGAAAAGAGAGTTGATGCTCATTCTAGGTCCTTAATTATTTAGGCAAATTTTGGTTTGGGCTTAAACCCAAAGAAATCATTTAAAAGGACAACTGGGCTCGAAGGCTAGCCCAAGGAACGTGGTTAGGCAGATGATTGCCCATTTCAAAGTGGGCCAAATCCAGGCCCAACTCGGCAAAATCTCTTCAGGCCCTAATGAGGCCCAACTAAACATGATCCATACACCATACATATTATACAGAACTTTGAAAATCATAACACTTAAACAACCTTGTCACACACTTCTGATTTCATGATTTTACCTATTAATGTTAGGGGAACACATTTGGAATTATAAACTACTCATTAATCAAGTTGAATTCACAGGTACAATCTTCCTAATAGTATTGAGACCCTAAACAATTGAACTGGAAATACAACAAATCATCAGGCATATATACTCTTGCTCAAATTATAGCTCTCAAAAAACTCAGATACTAAGACCAAACTCTGCTGGAAATAAACCAACAAAATCATAATATGCACTAGCCATAGACTGAAAATCGACACTGACCTAAATAAGTTTAAACAAAGCCAACAAGTTTAAATTACAAATCAACACAATAAGCTAAGTTCCTAATCCAAACTTGAAAATGGAATATAGCATTATTAATGTAAATGAGCAAAGGAACACATAATGTAAAGCTAACTTAGTACATAATTTGGGCAAAACTTTAAAGAGCACGTGAATAATCTTTCAGCAAAGCTAATATTCATTCTTAAGTCTCCACACTTGATTACATGGTTTCAGATTTGCACTTCACATATTACTCAAGGTCCAAGAAATGCCTATATTTCAAAATAAGGCAAAAGAGAGTGAGGATTCAGTAGTAGCAACGTGAGTAACACAGCAAAACAACAGTAGCCACAGCTTCCAAAACTAAACCATGCTTCAACCCTTTTTTTGTTCGAAAATTTCAAAGAGTTTCTTCTAGTTTTCTTGTCAAAATTAGAGAAATCTTTAGCTAAAAAATGCAGAATTTTTTTGTTCCAGAGAATGATGCTTTTTGTCTGTCCTTTAGAATGAAGGAAAGGGCCTGCTTTATAGGCCTCTCAACCATGTGCTTAAAACAAAAAAATGGAATTATTCCCAGCTTACAAAAGGTATCTTTATAACAAAATTGGGACAGCTGTCACCCTTTAATTGATTTCAGTATTTGTGCTAGCCAAATAGGGCCAGCTGCCCCAAATTCTAGAAGCTTCTAACCTTAACTTTATCTGAAAAATCCTATTTCTAACTTCCAAATTACCCCCTAAGTTTCTACTTGTTCAATTAACCACTCGTAAGTTTCTAATGGTTGATAAATTATGGCAAACAAAACAATGCAAACAAACATTGGTAAAATAGAATCAAATAACAAACGAAAATGCAATTAAACCTTCAGACTAACCTTAAATTTATTTATCATGAACCAAATTAGCCATGAAACAGAAACAGAAATAACTCAAACCTAATACTAACACAAGTTTCAAAAGAAAAGTTATTAAAGCCCATTAATAGATTACTGGGAGGGGAAATTCAACAAACATCTAACTAAGTATTGAACATAAATGCTGAAATTAGCCTAACTAAATAGTGCAAACTAAACAAGGAAAGCAGGTATGGAAACTAAACATCAACCAGAAAGTAAACAAAATTATCAGTGATTACCCTAGCCAAATCATTTGAATCTTATGACCTTAATTAGCTAACCATGAAATTCAAATAAACCCAACCTATCAAAGGCAACTTACTTAACAAAAAACTGAGATGAATGAAAGCCTTAACAACATATATTGTTTTTTGTTTTTATGGATGTGAATCAGCACAAACGAACAAAACAATAATAGAAGACAAAAGAACAAGAAGACCAAGAGAGGAAATACCTACTAAAGGACGAAGAAGAAACGAAAGAACTTGTGCTTGGCTTCGGATGATTCAAAAGGCTTGAAGTTGACACAAATGGTTACTCTGGTAAAGAATAACCTAATTGGGCAAACTTCCAGCCAAATTAGGCAAAACTTCGAGAAAAATTCCCAAAGAAACAGAAGGGGTCGAACCCTAGATCCAAAATTCGACGAGCTTCAAAGACTCCTAGGGGAAATTGTTGGGTGTTTTGGGTTTGGGGAAGCCGGGTGACTACAGGGTGTGGACTTGGGGCGGTTTGAGTGAGTTAGGGTTTTTGGGGTTGGTACTTTAGATCTGAAATCGGAAAAGATTGGCGGGGATTTGAAGGAATTATTTAGGGATTTGGAAAGAGGAAATAAAGGGGATTTCCTGGTAAATATTTGGGGAGGTTTGGACCACCAGAACCGCCATGAGGCGATTTCCGGTGGTGGTTAGCGGCGGAGGCGGTGAGGTTCTTTTAGGAGGCTAGGGTTTGGTTCATGTTGAAAGAGACGTGGGAATGGTTGGTTTTGAGAGGGGGGGGGTCTGTGTTAGGATAGTTATAAGGTTTAAGTTGATTAGTTCCGAACCATTGTATCACGAGGATCCAACGGTTGTGATCAGATTATTACAAAACGGGGTCGTTTGGGGTGTGAGGGGTTAGAACGAGTAGGCTGGTCATTTTGGGCTTGGGTTTAGACTAAATTGGGTATAAAGATCAGCCCAATTTCAATTAAAAAAGACCCCTTTTCAATTACCTCTTTTTTTATTCCTTTTTCTTTTTTTCTTCCTCTTTTCTTTTTTTTAATTAAAAATCGTAAAAAAATTCTAAATTATTCTAAATTGCAACATTAAACTATTACCTAATCACAATAATTATAAAAATTACTCAGTCCTAAATTAAAAGAGAAAAATTAACAATCTAAAAGGCAAAAAATGAAAAATGAGCTATTTTTGTGATTTTCATTTTTAACAAAACAAATAATTAACTAATTAATCCTAAAACTGTAAAAACAAAACCTAAATGCAATGCATGATATTTTTAACATTTTCATGATTTTTAACAAAAGTAAACATGCATAGAAATGCAAACAATTAGCACAAATTCTCACAAAATCCTATAAAATTGCAAAAAATGGAAAAAATTGTTTTCTTATATTTTATAGGAGTAATTCCTATGGGGCAAAAATTACGTGCTCACACTTAATAGTTAAAATCTCATAAACAACCGATAAGAAAATACCACGACTCAATACAAAATCCCCAAAATCTGGGTGTCACTAGGCACATGAGCATCTAAATGACAATAAACTCTAAATGCTAAAACAACCGTCTAGAACGATAGAACAGTGCTAATAAACTGAAAAGAAGGAGAGTCAAGGTCTGCGGATGCCAAGGCAGCTACCTCAATAGTCTCCAAATAGATGAAGCTCAAAATCTAGAAACCATCGTGCCCAGAAGTACCTGGATCTGCATACGAAGTACCGAGTGTAGTATGAGTACAACCGACCCAATGTACTCACTAAGTAACAGGATTAATCTTGGGTTGAAAGCAGTGACAAGCTCAAAAAGGTACAATCCATATTCAGATAATAACAACGCAGATATGCCAGGAAAATGACAATAATAATGTAGAGAAAGCCTTATAATTGGTTAGTAGAGAGTTCAGAAATGTAGACATGCTTTCAAGTATTTAATAGTTTGAGCTCAACAAGGATAAAATATGCCAAGTATGACTAATATGAGGTATGCCATATCTCGATATATATATGTCAAGTATGCATGTCAATTGTAATGCAACACACTAATAAAGTATATACATACTGTCGGAGTATTCAACCACATAACACGCTCAATCACTCAGTACTCCCAATAACTCGGCACTCTCAATCATTCGGCACTCCCACTCAATAGGTACTTGCGCTCATTGTTGGTATGTTGGACTCCACAGGGGCGGGTCCTGCCCAAGCACTAATATAAGCCAATCATGGCATGAATCAATAAAGCCTGCGGCGATGTGCAGCCCGATCCCATAAATATCACTTACAATCAGGCCCTTGGCCTCACTCAGTCATCAATCTCTCAAGTCTCTCGAACTCACAGATCTCATGACAATTAACCCAAACAATGATAATATGATGTAATAATAAATAGTAACAGAGACTGAGATATGATACGCAAATGATAGATTTGACTGAGTATATAATTGAAAAATAAGCAAATAATTCAACAACAAAACAACCTTTGTGGGTCTCAATAGTACCAACATATACCCTAAACATGATTTCTGACATGAATCACAGCTCAACGTCTCTAACACATGGAGAATACATGAATAATAACAAGATTAGATGACTACATAGTTCCACGGAATCAACCAAGTCACATTTACTATGGTGCACACCCCGCGCCCGTCACCTAGCATGTGTGTCACCTCAACACCAACCACATAACATGTATTCCAGGGATTTATACCCTCAGAATAAAGTCTAAAAGTGCTATTTACCTCAAACCATGCAAATCTATACTCCAACAAGCCCTTGCCTCATGAATCAGCCTCCGAGCAACTCAAGTCTAACCACAAACAACTTAATACAATAACCACAAGCTATATGAATCAATTCCATATGATAAATCTAGGTTCTTTAACAAAAGTCAAAAAGTCAACCCAAAGTTAATCCCGGGCCCATGTCTCGAAACCCAACAAAATTTACAAAATACAAACACTCATTCAATAACGATTCCAACCATACCAAAATTACCCAATTCCTACATCAAATCATCACTCAAATTCCCAAATCTTACTCTCCAATCCCTAGCCCAAAATTCTCCAAATTCACCTTAAAAACACATAATCCAGGTGGAGAATTCAATGGGTACTCAATATTAATAGATAAAAAGGACCAAAAGTTTCTTACCTCTAGTAAAAGCCCTCTCAAAAATCGTCTCCAACCGAGCTAGCAAAGTCCAAAAATGAGAAAAACTTTAAGACCCTCACTTTTATACCTTTAGCCAGACTTTACGTATCTGCTGAGTCAGGGGTCGCACCTGCAATTCCGCTTTTACAGAGAAATCTTTGCTTCTGCGACGTCCACTTAAACCCCGACCTAGAGCACTTGCGATCCCCTCTTCTCACCTGTGGTACTGCATCTATGGATCAATCCATCGCTTCTGTGATCACCAGCCCTACTACCAAACTCTGCTTCTGAAGAATACCTTGCGTAGGAACGCGTTCGCTTCTGCGGATTTCTCCTCTGCGCTTGCCCTCCCCAGCTCCTTTCTCACTTCTCGCACCTACGTGCACCTTGCCACTTCTGCGGCTCTTTTCTTGTAGGTGCGGTTGCACCAGACATCAGCTTCTTCAGCAATCTTCCAAGTCCAAATTCCAATCTGTTAACCATCCAAAATCCATTTGAGGTCTCTCGGGACCTCAATCAAACATACCAACAAGTCACAAAACATCATAAAACTTGTTCAAGGCCTCAAATGACATCAAACAACACTAAAACCACGAATCACACATCGATTCAAGCTTAGTGAACTTATGAGTTTCTAACATCTAAAACGAATGCTGAAACATACCAGAACCAACTCTGATTGACCTCAAATTTTGCACCCAAGTCATAAATGACACAACGGACCTATTCCAACTCCTGAAACAAAATTTGAGCCTAGTAACAATAAAGTTGACTCTCAATCAAATCTCTCAACTCTCCAAACTTCAACTTTTCCAACTTTTGCCAAATCAAGGAAAAATTACCTATGGACCTCCAAATCAATCTCCGGACACACTCCTAAGTCAAAAATTACCATACGGAGATATCAGAATCATCAATACTCCATTCCGGAGTCATTTACACATAAGTCAACATCCTGTCAATGCTTTCAGCTTAGGCCTCCAACCTTGGGACTAAGTGTCCCAATTCATTTCGAAACATCGCTGGAACCAAACCAACCACCCCGACAAGTCACATAACTACAAATGAGAATATAATAAGTAATAAATATGGGAAAGGGGCTATAATACTCAAAATGATAGGCCGGGTCGTTACATTTTCCCCCTCTTAAACAAACATTCATCCTCGAAGGGGTCGAGAGTCATACCCGGGTCGTTACATTACCCAACTATGTCTTTTTTCATTCTCCTCCACCAATAGTGCAATGAACCAACCGGTCATTTTGAGCTTTAGCGTTCTATTCGGTGGTTTGAGACTTTGGGTAGCTTCATATTATGTATTACGACTTGTATGTATAGTTGATTTCGGTTTTTGAGCAGTTCGGGATTGATTTGGAAGAATGATTATCGTTTTAGAAGCTTTAAGTTAGAAGAGTTGATCAATGTTTGACTTTTGGATAAACGGACTCGAAATTGGATTTGAATTATTCTAAAAAAATTGTATAATGATTTTGTACATGTCCACAAATTTTGGTTAAATTTCGATGAGTTTTGGATAAGTTTGGGTTGTATGGTGATTGTTTTTGGGTTCGATGTTGATTTAAGCATAAAGGTTACAATATTTAGCAAACGTCCTTTGATTCGTGTTTCGACAAAATCATTATATCCGCGTGTAATTTTGGAATCGTAGCAACTGAAATCATCAAGTTCGATGTCGTATGAGGAATTTATGGTCATTTTACTAAGAATTGGGTTGCCAGATTTTTCAGGTTAATTACGAAATCCACTGAGTTTGTATTTAAAAATATGCACTATTTCAAAATATTGAAACCAACATATCTCCTTCAATATAAGTTCAAATGGAGTGATTCAAAATCCTAAGATGATTGGAATTTCATGAGAAATCCATTGGATGAATGAAAAGTGAGTTTTGGGATAGTTTGGCACAAGAAACAATGTAGAACAACTGGGCATTTCTGGCTTAATGTTGTTGGAGTTTTTCTCATCTTGAAAGTTTGACACTGGGAGAATTCAACGATGTTCATCAAGTTTCTTCCATAGGTTAAGGTCTAAACCAAAACCTAAGTATTTTCCTTTGATTCATTCCCTTGGTTTAAGCTTTATTCCATGATTTTAAGTGAAAACTCATTTAATTCTTTAAATCCAGACCTAGGGTTATGTCCTAAATTTAAAAAATTGAAAATGAGTTAGAGGCATTTATTTCTCGATTCCGTTTGGGGTTTTGTTACAACATACTCGAATTTGGAAAGTTTTGGAGGAGTATTTCGGGAGTTATGGGACCCAATGGTCACGTTCAAATGCACGCCTTAAAAGAGGTATGACATGATTGTTTGCAATAATAAAACCCAACAAGGAGCGTGGTCGAATCTGCAGGGAGTTAAGATAGGAGCTAGGAGTATATATTCGGAATAAGCAAGTGAAGTATCTAGGTTACACTTCCACAATAAGGTTTTTGTTTCTAAATCTAATATTAATCTAATGAATGAAAATTAAATCTAGAAGACTAGAGATAAGTGTTTTTGAGAGTTCTCCAAATATATAAAAGACCTAGGGTTCTGACCATGACCTAGGTATTTGCCTAATGGGATAAAGACTATTATGCTCGTTTTGTTGATTGAGGTGTATTATAGCTCACATCTCTATATTGCCCACTCAATACCTCTCGGTTAGAAAGTGGTTTTGCCCAATTTGGCTTTCTCAAGTCCAAATGTGTATCAACCAAAATAGTTGATAAGAGCTCAAGTCGGGTTGTTACTATCTCTAGGTTGAACCCTTTAATTGGGTTAATCAATCTCTCAATTGACCAAATTCCTTGTTAACTAAGTTAACCTAGAGTAGGTCCCTGTTTACCTCGAAAATGGTAATAACAATTAGATTTGATTTGTGGTTCTAAAAATACGTGATTTATTTTTATGCTAGTTGTTAGGCGGTAGATGCTAAGTGTGAGACTAGAAAATAAGATAAGAGCTTGAAAATAGAACGCTATGCAAATCGAGTAGTCGAGGATCGGGGCCTCGAGCTGGCCTATACTGGGCCTCGGGGTTAAGCTAATGAGCTCGACTGGAGATGGCCGATAAAGGACTAACAGTTTTAAGAGCTTTAATGAAGGCTCTTTATGATCAATGATGAATAATAAATGAAGAACAATTAATGAAATACAATAAATGTAAGCAATAAATCAAAGTAGAGACAATGGAGAATGTTTTAAGTTAGAGAGCAGAGAATGTTCTTATTCTTGTATTGAATATCTTGTGTGCAAGAAATAATAAGTGTCCCCTTTATATAGGAGGGAGAATCCCAATATAGTACATATGCATTTATTACGAAGATTTATAGCTGGTATAGCTATTTAATGTCACGGTACGGACTTGCACTATTTTTATAGACTTGGTCAGCTCCAACCACTTGCCTTGGGAATCTCCCACTCGTTCATCATAGCCCTCGATTTATACTGCCCCGAGGTCAAGCTATTCCTCGAGCCTTCGGGTTCATCAAAACCTCGAGCTGTGCCTCGAGCCTTCTAGCAACGAGCTATAGAATACCATGATGATCCCAAAATTGGACTCTCCGATTTTAGCCGTATACACTCCCTCTTTATCAAAAGAGACTAAGTCAAATAGGCTTGAATCAATGTTTGCAACCATCAATTCTACAACTGGAGCATAAACAAAGCTAAATAATAAACACCCAATCATAACAAGCATAAAATTAATCAGTCATAAGGTTTACATACTATGGTTGGGTCACAACCCACCTAGTAAAAATCTAGCTACTCATAGTGGGTGTAAAAGAAAACAAAGAAGAAAAGATAATAAAACTCATATTGGAAGATTAAAATAGAGAAATCTAATGTTAAAATACCAAAATAAGCTAAAATTTCCTAAAATAGAAAAAAGAAACGGATACAGTACTTTGAATATTCAAAACATGACCTAATTTCGTGAAACACATCTACTTATACAAAGTTAGAAATCTCAGACAAAAATGCCCCTCGGGAGGTTCTGCGGCTGCATATTTCCATGTGCAGTTCACAAATTTCTTCATCTAACAGGAACTTGAGCTCTGCGGCCGTACAATTTTGTACTGAGGCCGTGAGGCAACTCTTCTACAGTCCGAAGATTTAGGATTGCGGCCGCAAGGCATTCTTCTGTTGCCGTACAATTCTTGTGCAGCCCAAAATTCTCAGAGGCTCTCGACTTTGTCTTTTTGCCCACTCTTTGATCTTCAACTTCTAGCTCAGCTTTGCGGTCGCATAATGCATGTGCGGTCCGCAATTTGCGTATTTGTCTGCTAGAGTTTCATTCTTTGTTTGCGGCCACAGAAGGAATTTTGCGGTCCGCAATTTCTTTTACGGTCGCAGAATTCCTTATGCGGACCGCACTTCTATTTTTTCTGTTCCTTTCATTGCCTTGTGCTTTGAAATTCCTTTTTGAGTCAAATTTCATACCGGGACTCAACTTCAATAATTCCTGCAATTTTGCACAAATTGATAAGTTTACGGGAAGAAAATTCAATGCTTTTAGACTAATACGAAAGACAAAAGGCGCTAATAAGCAGTCAAAATCCCCACTTATTAACTCCCCCAAACTTAAGTCTTTTCTTGTCCTCAAGCAAATAAATTAGTTCTCACCTCTATCAATTAAGGTACATTATAGCTAGCCCCTGGTAAGCCATTCACACCTTAGTTGGGACCAATAATTACCCACAGCACTCATGCATTATTGACAAGGCAACAAGTTAAACATTTATGCACATATTGCTCTATTGCGACATTTGGGCTTCAAGAGTTGACTCTACTCATCAAGGACTCTCGCTCTATCTTGTAGGTCATGGTGGACTCTAAACTCTTCCTCCTCTACTTTCCATTTGCCAAGATCACTTAAGAATATAGCACTTAATTCAAAGATTTATGAAAGGTTCACTCATCTTTCTCAAGAGAATGTCACAAGTACAACTTCAAGTACCATAGGCTTGCCCCTCATGTAAATCGCCACTAATGTAAGCTCACTCGGCTCAAAATCAAGTAGGACTTGATGTAATGAAGGCTTTTGAATTCGGGATTGATACAATATGGGTAAGTGGTTACACTTTCCTTAAGCACTCCATCTTTCATTTCGCGGCTCGCATTTCCAATTCCTTGAGGCACTTTCTTTTCCTTGGGGGAATAGAGAGACTTAACATCACTCTTTCTTGATCACTACATTCTTATTTCTTCTATGTTTTGGGATCATTGTCTTTCTTTGAATCCCTTCAACTCTTCCACTTATTCACTTTTTTGCATTTCTCTTTTTGTTCTTTTCTTTTCTTTGCCTTTCTTTTTTATCATTTATTTTCTCTTTTTGTGCCTCGATACCTTTTTCAATTTACTCATCTCTCCTCCAAACTTACATTTATAGCCATTTGTTTCATACAAGTGTTAAAGAAAGCTCGGGTGCCACGAAAGGATCACGATAGAATGGGTAAAAACTTGTAACATGGTTTTCAAATGAGAAAGGATAAAGGCTCGAAGGGGTTAACTAAGGATGACATATTTGGTGGGCAATAGAAAACTCAAATGGGCCAATGAAAGCCTACAATCACTTCACAAGCCAAGTAAGACTTAAATTTTCGCCTTAAAACACATTTGGGGCATGTTCTAGACCTTCTGCATGGGTACTTGGACGAGCAACAAAGCATCCCACCCATCATGCAACTAGATTGTTGAAGAGGATAGAGTCAAGGGCCCACAATGACCACATTCAAGATTGAAGATCATTATGGTCCAATTAGACCACCTGATGGTACCAAAGTCAACACAAGAGTCATAAAGTCATTAACTAGAGTTATTTCCTGTCGCGACCCAAATCCCGGTCTTGATGTCGCCCAGCACACTACTAGGCAAGCCCGACCATTATTCAACACTTAACCCAATTTATCAAAAATAGCAGAAAGAAATATCAATTATGGAAGATTAAAGTACTGAAGATTTTAACAAAATACACAATATAATCTCACTAGGACCCGGTGTCACGAATCTGAGCCTCTAGAATACAGAATATAATCCTAATACACGGTATATCCAAAGTCCGATAATGCGAAAATAAAGAGATAGGATAGGAGGGAGAAGATCAATGGCTGCGAACGCAGTGCAGCTACCTCGATACTCCTAGAGGCTGGATCTGCTGATCAACTAGATCTACTGAGCCTGAGACTGCCCTGGATCTGCACACAAGGTGCATGGAGTAAAGTGAGTACTCCGACCCAGTGAGTAATAAAAGTAACTACAGTCTGAAGATAAGAAAATCCAGTAAAACACAAAGTAAGCTACAATCTGAATATACAGCAACATATGGAACTGATCAGCTAAACACCAGTATAAATACAATTATATGAATGCAATGCAATGCATATGACGGTACATTCCAGTACCCACTACGGCGTGCAGCCCAAGCCATCCATATTTATTTATCGTCGACGACGCTCACTGGGGGTGTGTACAGACTCCGGAGGGGCTCCTACAGCCCAAGCACAATATCTTGGTCAGTCATTGTTACCTGATCGGTCAGTCATTGTTACCTGACCAATTTATATCATACAGTGCCATTGTTACCACTGTTCAAGTATATCATCCAGTGTCATTGTTACCACTATTTCAAGTATATCACACAATGTCATTGTTACCATTGTTTCAAGTATATCACAGTGTCATTGTTACCACTGTTTCAAGTATATCACACAGTGTCATTGTTACCATTGTTTCAAGTATATCACACAGTGTCACTGTTACCACTGTTGCAAGTCACTTTATAATCAGTCCAGAAAATAATATAATAAGCCCCTTGGGCATTTACAAAATAGATGTTCCCAGCACGGAATACATTTAAAAATATCATTTAAGTTTTCAACACTTAGAATTATGGCTGAGTTTGCAAAACAACATTTAAAACCTTGGACTAAAATTAAATGATATGCAAATCATGCTAAGCAGTAATATCAATCCTCGAAGGATTTTACAAATCGGCACAAGGCCCCAAACATGGCATCAAGCCCAGTAATATCAATGAAGTATGTGTATCAATCACTAGTATAGTATAAACATCACACGGGATGGACCAAGTCACAATCCCCAATAGTATCCAACCCCGCACTCGCCATGGAGTGCGTGTCATGCCTCAATATAGCGTTACGATGTGAAAGTCCGGGGTTTCAAACCCTCAGAACAGCATTTACATCTATTACTCACCTCAAGATGGCCAAAAGTCTACTCCACGATGCCCTTTCCTTTCGAATCGACCTCCTCGCGCGTCGAATCTTGCCAAAACCACAAGGAATATATTACAATAGGCTAAGGGAATATAACCCAATCGAAAAGACTCGAAAAATATCAAAAATCACGAAATTTGCAAAACCCGAGCCCCGGGCCCACTTCTCGAAATATTACTAAAGTCATATCACCGGATTCCTCGTCTCGCCACGAGTCCGTACATATAAAATTTACCAAAATCGGAGTTCATTTGACCCCTCAAATCACCAAATCTTATTTTCAAATCCCTAGGCCTAAATCCTAAATTTTTCTACAATTTTCATGCTCAAATCCATACATAATTGATGTACTTAACTCAAAATAGGTGGGGATAACTTACCTTCACATTGATGATGAAAATCCCCTCTTGAAGCTCCCCAAAAATCGTCCATACTTTGAAGAAATGAAGAAAAGTGAGCTAAATCCGTGTATAAAAGAATCTGTCTGTGCTTTGTCGAGTTGTACCTTGCACTTGTGCTATACAAGTTGTACATCCTATTAAAATTGTTCCTTGTCGGACACCTTCTATTTAAACACCCATAACGTCTTGTATAAATATCCAAATGATAAACTGTTTGAAGATTTAGGAACTAGACTCAAAGATCTTTAATTTGATAGGTTGTACACCATATAACTCTTTATATATCCCTAGATATGAGCTTCTAAAGTGCATCATAAATTCTGCCGAAATTGCTCCAGCAGCCCTTTTCGATCCATCGTAACATTCTGAGATAATATCCAAATCACGAATGCTTTAACTTTCTGAAAACTAGAATGTATGGGCTACAACTTTTGTGTTTTGCACTTTTTCCGATTTCTTATAGATTACAAGATATGAGCTTCCAAACTGGACTACTCACACCTAAAATTTTCTGGGCACAGCAGAATTTTCTGCAATTTTTCCCAAGTCCGAAATCACTCCGAGACACCTCCGAAACATTCCCGAGCCCTCGGGGCTCCAAACCAAATATGAACACTGACTCTAAAACATCATACGAACTTGCTCGAGCGATGAAATCGCCAAAATAACATCAAAATCAATGATTTGAGCTTTAAATCCAAGAATTCTTTCAAATTTCATAAACTTTCAAATTTTCCAATTTAAGGCCGAAACCCGTCAAACAAAGTCCGTTTGTAACCAAACTTTACAGGAAGCGCTTAATCAACACATATGACCTGTACCGGGCGTCGGAACCAAAATACGAGCTCGATACCATTACTTTCTGATCAAATTTTATTTTCATTTTTCTTAAACATTTTCAGAAAACAATTTCACGAAAAAATTCATTTCTCGGGCCTGGGACCTCGGAATTCGATTTCGGAAACACGTTCAACTCCCATATTTTTCTATGGACCTTTCAAGACCGAAAAATCATGGGTCCGGGTCCGTTTACCAAAAATGTTGACCAAAGTCAACTTTAACAATATTAAATATCAAAATTTTTCAAATTTTTCCCATAATTCATATATTTCAACACAAAGATATTCCGGACACACTCCTAAGTCCCAAATAACCTAACGAAGCTATCCAAACCATAAAATTTGCATTTCGAATCCGATATCAAAATTTCCACTTCCGGCCAAATTTTCTCAAAAACCTTCAATTTTCCATCTTTAGCCGAACGGCTCCAAAATGACCTAAGGACATCCGAATTCACTTTCGATCGCGCTCCCAAATCTAGAATCACCATACGGAGCTACTCCCAGTCTCAGAATCCCAAACAGATATTAATAACAATGAAATGCATTTTAAACCAAACTGATGCAATTTCTTCTAAAATGCTATCTTCCACAATAGGCGCCAAAATGCTCCCGGGTTATCCAAAATCCGATCCGGGCATACGCCCAAGTCCGAAATCATCATACGAACTTGTTGGAACCTTTGGATCCCAATTCCGAGGTCGTTTACTCAAAATTCCAATCCTAGTTCATTTCTTCAATTTTAAGCTTTCAAAATGAGAATTTCCATTTAGATTTGACTCCAAACTTCCTGAATTTTAATTCTGACCATACGCACAAGTCAATATACCTGAGATGAAGCCGCTCATGGCCTCAAACTGCTGAATGACACGCCGGAGCTCAAAACGACCGGTCGGGTCGTTACAATCTCCCCCACTTAAACATACGTTCGTCCTCGAACGTGCTGAGAACTACACTGAAGTAGTCTGAAATCACTTGTTTAACACATCATGCACCTTCCCATGCTACCACTACTCCGTTGAGCACATTAACTCGATAATTCTGTAGATATACTTATTTATTCAAGCAAATAAGCCATTAGGCCCAATTCCAACATCCTGAATTTCCCTCCAAGCCTGTTTCCATCATACGACCACCATATCAATCTCCACATGTTGTACCCAAACATGACTGCATAACTTTGCTGAATTCACACTTTGCATCACTTTACTCATAGAACCTCAATAACATTCTTTAAACATAATAGTCGAAATTCCACGAATCTGATGCTCCCATTGCATCTCATGACCTACACAGGTCTTGCTCTATTTTTTTTTTCTCAACACCGATACGACTGAAGAGATGTGCCGAAATTCACAACCAACTGCTGAATCAACAATTTATTGGATTTACATTCCTGACAAGTTCAATTACCTTGTCCCAAACCAAAGAATGATCTTTGCTCTATAATATACTTCATATAATCAGTTTACACTGACCCCAAATCTAGTAACCTCGTCTCACCCAGTACGAACCGCTCAGGCAATAAGCCACCTCAGACATAATCAAAAATCCCACAAGATGCCACAATATGCCAGTATGCTATCAATTCGAACGCGATACAAAAGGAAGGCGAACTCTAGAAGGAACTACTCAACTCGCACACTAGCATAGACTTCCTCAGAAAACAGGGAAACAGAACACACAAAAGAAAATATGGGCACTGAACTGAACATCACACTGTTGCGGCGTGCAACCCGATCCAAACAACATACCCATGGCGGTGTGCCACCCGTTCCACATATAGAACTCACATAAGGAGATATACGCCGAGCTGAATAGCTCATCACATCAAAATACCGAATATCGGTCATAAACATACTAAAGTGCATAAGATCATTCCCAAGGAAACATATAGCGCTATAGGCTACAAACTCAAGCACAACTGAGGTGCGATACATGATCTAAGTCTCATCCTGCTCATATAACATCACTGCTGAGCGGAACCTCAACACATAAGGAATTTACCAAGCCGTCTCACAACTCATACGGTGCAATATATCTTTACATGAATTAACTAACCACGAAATAAGACCGCGACTATCCTTCCATAAAGAGCGCATTGCTGAAATAAACACAACTGGCCTAACGTAAGGCTCACTTCCATATTTAAATCTATCCACCGACCTCAAGTCGATCCTGATCGTGCCAAGCTAGGCCAATAATCTTTCACAGGTCCATAACCTAATAAACAGAGTGCCCTCCAGGCATAAATTCTCAAATGGATGATATTACCAAAATCCTCATACTTGGTTTAAATTTCTAATTAATCAAGTGACTACATGTCACACTTATACAATATTCCTGTGGGACAAGCTCCCACCATCTTCCGAAATAATTAACAGGTCTGCACATCCAAACCACTGGCTACACTAACGCTGAAAAGCGATCAAGAATCCCTAACCAGGATGCAAAGCCTTTCTCACAGAACACCGACCTCAGGTGATACTGACGTCAATACCCATCTTACTCAAAACACTGAAACTCATATACTGCTCATCCGAGATCGTGACATCACAGTCATTGACCAAACTGCAACCTTGGTCCTTACTTCAAATTCCATACCACTCACTGCACCTCACGTGCCAATATACGATAGACGCGATTTCCATCACAACTCTGGAACCGCCGATAGGTTAATACTTCATCACATAAGACTTTCCATTTAACTCACTTCAGGAGAACTATAGCAGCAAACAGGCGAATCCTCATAATCGTCGAATATGCCAATCTCTAAGTAGTTGTCCAAGCCACCATAACACTTTCTGGGATCCGCCTACTCATAATAGGCCCTAACAAAAGAATGCTTCAGAATAACATCAATCACTGCGGCCGACAAGCCTCACATGCATAACTCGATCACGCTGAACGAACCGATCACTGACACCAGTATACCAACTCAACTATGGCTAATCAATCTACTTCCTTCCAATTTATCCTTGATTGCCTTAGAAATAATAATATCTCCCTTTAACACCTAACTTATTTCAACCAAACTCACCCCGAGTGACCTTAAATCACGAGACCATGCTGTCTCAAATACCATGACCATTTCATGTCTCTCAAATGCTACACCGCAAGTCAAAACATCATAGAACATTCTGTGCCTTTCTTCATAAGCTGCTTCAAAAGCTTGACTCTTAACCGTACTTATAGACTCAAAATCATTAGGCACCACACTTTACCTCTTGAATTAACTAGGACCGCTATTGAGAGCCACCCAGCTCTGACTTGGCCCCGAATGCAACCAACTCTACTAAATTTTATAACACATGAATACCCACTCGATAAAGCACCTAGAGGGATCACTTCCCTCGAAGCCTGCACCTATACGAGGCATAAATCATGAATCTTCCCTCAAGTCTGAACATGAGCTAATAAGGCTAACCATAGCATGCATCCAACAATTCATTTACTCAAATTACCACTCATGGTCCTTTTCCGTAGCTGCAATAACCCACCAATACGCCAATAACCAGAATTCACGCAGGTAATAAACCGTGCAATCAGCTAATCAACAGCAAGCTCTCCAACTTGGCTCGAAGCCATTGATCACAACACATATACTCTTTTGCTGTCGTAATATCATGGTGAGATTAAACTCACTCCATCATAAGCTCGTGGAAACACGAATCATCTGGAATTTTAACTCTTCTGCAATTCTTGCATTTACTCACACAACAGTTAAGCCCACTCTCTAGGCGACCAATTTTTTCTTTTTTTTTCTTTTTTTTTTCTTTTTTTAAGTCCTAAATTTTTCAAAAATTTCGGCAGAGCCTCCTTTGTAATTGGTCCTATCCACCTGCCAGAGAATCACCAAAACCATCCTAACAACACATCCACAACTTGACAAAGCATCACAATGCATATCAATTACATAAATCTAAATTGATACATGGACATGCGTTGCACCTATTTGAATCATAACACATAGAAAATACCCTTCAACCCTCCATTATTGGGCTATTCAACCAAGTAGGAACATATTCTTCCTTTAATATTTTCGACCTTCAAGGTGGTCTCCTTGACTCAACGATTTCGTCATAATACATTTACGGAAGCGATCTCAGCTCCTAGACTTATCTAACTAGGAGACACGAAAAATATTCTTCACGCGCCCATAACTCGGGCTACTCAACAAATCACAATAAGAAACGAATCACTTAACAGTTCATCTACTATCCAGTAGGCTTCTTCGCCACTACCAAGTCGTACAAATACACCTCGCAACACTAACATACTCATCACGTAGATATCCAACCGCTATTCCGGATAACAAGGACAATAATGAACATATGAGTTCAAAACACTTGCTCACAAAATCAGCACCTCGGTGCTCAAGCCATTGGCAAAGATTTGGCTTCAAGTCCTCCAGACTGGTATAACTTCAAACTCACAGAGATTACACCTCGCCCCTCGATCGGGGAAACAAAATCCATCGAGACACATCTGATACTGAGCGCCCGTTGGTGCATACGATCACGTGGAAGGAATTTCAAAAGTTTCTTTTCAAGCTGAATCAAGGACACACGATAAGAATTCAAGAATGTGAAGTTTTCCTAAAGGTTCGGCAGCCTCTCGAGGATAAGTACAGACGTCTCCATACTGATCCGCGAGACTTTACTAAACTGGCTCATGACTCGCGAGACCAAGTAACCTAGGCTCTGATACCAACTTGTCGCGACCCAAATCCCGGTCGTGATGGCGCCCAGCACAATACTAGGCAAGCCCGACCATTATTCAACACTTAACCCAATTTATCAAAAATAGTGAAAAGAAATATCAATTAAGCAAGATTAAAGTACTGAAGATTTTAACAAAATACACATTATAATCTCACTAGGACCCGGTGTCACGAATCTGAGCCTCTAAAATACAGAATATCATCCTAATACACGGTATATCCAAAGTCCGATAATGCAAAAATAAAGAGATAGGATGGAGGGAGAAGATCAATGGCTGCGAACGCCGTGCAGCTACCTCGATACTCCCAGAGGCTGGATCTGCTGATCAACTGGATCTACTGAGCCTGAGACTGCCCTAGATCTGCACACAAGGTGCAGGGAGTAAAGTGAGTACTCCGACCCAGTGAGTAATAAAAGTAACTACAGTCCGAAGATAAGAAAATCCAGTAAATACACAAAGTAAGCTACAATCCGAATATACAGCAACATATGGAACTGAGCAGCTAAACACCAGTATAAATACAAATACATGAATGCAATGCAATGCATATGATGGTACATTCCAGTACCCACTGCGGCGTGCAGCCCGAGCCATCCATATTTATTTATCGTCGACGACGCTCACTGGGGGTGTGTACAGACTCCGGAGGGGATCCTACAGCCCAAGCGCAATATCTTGGTCAGTCATTGTTACCTGACCGGTCAGCCATTGTTACCTGACCAATTTATATCATACAGTGCCATTGTTACCACTGTTCAAGTATATCATCCAGTGTCATTGTTACCACTATTTCAAGTATATCACACAGTGTCATTGTTACCACAGTTTCAAGTATATCACACAGTGTCATTGTTACCACTGTTTCAAGTATATCACACAGTGTCATTGTTACCACTATTTCAAGTATATCACACAGTGTCATTGTTACCACTGTTTCAAGTATATCACACAGTGTCATTGTTACCACTGTTTCAAGTCACTTTATAATCAGTCCAGAAAATAATATAATAAGCCCCTTGGGCATTTACAAAACAGAAGTTCCCAGCCCGGAATACATTTAAAAATATCATTTAAGTTTTCAACACTTAGAATTATGGCTGAGTTTGCAAAACAACATTTAAAACCTTGGACTGAAATTAAATGATATGCAAATCATGCTAAGCAGTAATATCAATCCTCGAAGGATTTTACAAATCGACACAAGGCCCCAAACATGGCATCAAGCCCAGTAATATCAATGAAGTATGTGTATCAATCACCAGTATAGTATAAACATCACACGTGATGGACCAAGTTACAATCCCCAATAGTATCCGACCCCGCACTCGCCATGGAGTGAGTGTCATGCCTCAATATAGCATTACGATGTGAAAGTCTGGGGTTTCAAATCCTCAGAACAACATTTACATCAATTACTCACCTCAAGATGGCCAAAAGTCTACTCCGCGATGCCCTTTCCTTTTGAATCGACCTCCTTGCGCGTCGAATCTTGCCAAAACCACAAGGAATATATTACAATAGGATAAGGGAATATAACCCAATCGAAAAGACTCGAAAAATATCGAAAATCACGAAATTTGCAAAACCCGAGCCCTGGGCCCACTTCTCGAAAAATTATGAAAGTCACATCACCGTATTCCTCATCTCTCCACGAGTCCGTACATATAAAATTTACCAAAATCGGAGTTCATTTGACTCCTCAAATCACCAAATCTTATTTTCAAATCCCTAGGCCTAAATCCTAAATTTTTCTACAATTTTCATGCTCAAATCCATACATAATTGATGTACTTAACTCAAAATAGGTGGGGATAACTTACCTTCACATTGATGATGAAAATCCCCTCTTGAAGCTCCCCAAAAATCGTCCATACTTTGAAGAAATGAAGAAAAGTGAGCTAATAAAAGAATCTGTCTGTGCTTTGTCGAGTTGTACCTTGCACTTGTGCTATACAGGTTGTACATCCTATTAAAATTGTTCCTTGTCGGACACCTTCTATTTAAACACCCATAACGTTTTGTATATATATCCAAATGATAAACTGTTTGAAGATTTAGAAACTAGACTCAAAGATCTTTAATTTGATAGGTTGTACACCATATAACTCTTTATATATCCCGAGATATGAGCTTCTAAAGTGCATCATAAATTCTGCCGAAATTGCTCCAGCAGCCCTTTTCGATCCATCGTAACATTCTGAGATAATATCCAAATCACGAATGCTTTAACTTTCTGAAAACTAGAATGTATGGGCTACAACTTTTGTGTTTTGCACTTTTTCCGATTTCTTATAGATTACAAGATATGAGCTTCCAAACTGGACTACTCACACCTAAAATTTTCTGGGCACAGCAGAATTTTCTGCAATTTTTCCCAAGTCCGAAATCACTCCGAGACACCTCTGAAACACTCCCGAGCCCTCTGGGCTCCAAACCAAATATGAACACTAACTCTAAAATATCAGACGAACTTGCTCGAGCGATCAAATCGCCAAAATAACATTAAAATCAATGATTTGAGCCTTAAATCCAAGAATTCTTTCAAATTTCATAAACTTTCAAATTTTCCAATTTAAGGCCAAAACCCGTCAAACAACGTCCGTTTGTAACCAAACTTTACTGGAAGCGCTTAACCAACATATATGACCTGTACCGGGCGTCGGAACCAAAATACGAGCTCGATACCATTACTTTCTGATCAAATTTTATTTTCATTTTCCTTAAACATTTTCAGAAAACAATTTCACGAAAAAATTCATTTCTCGGGCCTGGGACCTCGGAATTTGATTACGGAAACACGTTCAACTCCCATATTTTTCTATGGACCTTTCGAGACCGAAAAATCACGGGTCCGGGTCCGTATACCAAAAATGTTGACCAAAGTCAACTCTAACAATATTAAATATCAAAATTTTCCCATAATTCATATATTTCAACACAAAGATATTCCCGACACACTACTATGTCCCAAATAACCTAACGAAGCTATCCAAACCATAAAATTCGCATTTCGAATCCGATATAAAAATTTCCACTTCCGGCCAAATTTTCTCAAAAACCTTCAATTTTCCATCTTTAGCCGAACGGCTCCAAAATGACCTACGGACCTCCGAATTCACTTCCGATCACGCTCCCAAATCTAGAATCACCATACGGAGCTACTCCCAATCTCGGAATCCCAAACAGATATCAATAACACTGAAATACATTTTAAACCAAACTGATGCAATTTCTTCTAAAATGCTATCTTCCACAATAGGCGCTAAAACGCTACCGGGTTATCCAAAACCCGATCTGGGCATACGCCCAAGTCCGAAATCATCATACAAACCTGTTGGAACCTTCGAATCCCAATTCCGAGGTCGTTTACTCAAAATTCCAATCCTAGTTCATTTCTTCAATTTTAAGATCTCAAAATGAGAATTTCCATTTAGATTTGACTCCAAACTTCCTAAATTTTAATTCTGACCATACGCACAAGTCAATATACTTGAGATGAAGTCGCTCATGGCCTCAAACTGCTGAATGATGCGCTGGAGCTCAAAACGACCGGTCGGGTCGTTACATTTCCTTTTAAAAACCTTGTCTATAATCATAAGCAGGTAGTTAAATGTGTTGGTGTCAAATGAAGCATGTTTGTCTCTTCAAGTTTAACTTAATCAGGTCTTTTTATTCATTACTACTAATATTATTACCTACAAACAAAATAGACTCATTCCCATAAGAAAGTTGTCATTCCATTCATCGTTGGGATGAGTCACCCGGTTCACACAATAACTACCTTTGGAAAGAACCGTGACATTAAGAAAATCAAAGGCTTATTGTCTACTAGAGCATAAAAAGAAACTACTAAATCAAAAAGAAGCTACTAAATCAAACACTGACTAATAAGGAAATAAACATAAAGAAGCTACAAAGCAAAAACTATTGAAACTAGAAGGAATTTACATAATGAGAAGAGAAGATATATACATAATGAGAAAGAAGAAGAAAATAGTATCAAGTTAAGTACAAGTCAAATGTCTCTGAATCATCAAATAAGATCAAATAAAACTCCCTCCCTCCCCACCCCCCGATTAAAAATAAGCATTGTCCCCAATGCTTAACAAAATAAGAATAAAGGAAGGGAAAGAGTGAAGAAAACTCTCTATGACTCCTTGGACATCTCTGTGTCCCTAGTAATATCACCGCCCTCAGGCTCATCCAACTAGATCTCATCATCTTTAATTCTGGAAGTGGACTGTTGGTGAATATCTGACACACTACCTCGGCAGTATCGGCAGCCAAGTCTGGCTCCTCAGACTGGCTAGCTAATGCCAATGGAGCTGATGGTGCTGTAAGACCTGGATCAATCAGCATATCAAAGGGAAGATCTCTAGCTGTTGCAATCTTGGTCACCTGTCTCCGGAGCTTGTCAACTAACTTCTTGGTGGCCTTGGACTTTCTCATTTTATTTACCTCTTTTCCCAGCTCTTCCATCACTACCCCATGTTGTACTAAAGTGTTCATAACAGTAGTCTGGTTCTGCAGGAGCTTCTTCAAAGTATCTTCCACTGTCGGAGGTAACTGAGGTGCCTGAATATATGACTGTGCTGCAATAGTGCTGGATAAATTGGATAGCTATGCAATGGCTGTGTACATCCAATTATTGAGGCTCACCAAAGTCTGAGAGATTCACATCATAGAAAATGGAACAGTAGGCATGGGTACCGACTTCAAAGCCGAGGTAGAACCTTTGATAGGGACCACAATAGGAACTAAAGATGATGGGGGAGGCATGGCTATGGCACTAGGGGAAGGCTCGGCCGAAGAGGATGGAACATCAACTACCTCTGCAACTACTACACCTGGCTCATCAGTCTGGCCTGTGGTGGTAGATGACTAACATTTTCTCTTAGGGTTGTTCACATCCATAAATAAATACAATGAGAAGGGCTTCTTTAGCCGTATCTTTGTGTCATAATCCCTTGGCTCTACCTGCACATCTGTTAGATACTCTGCATGGTGTTGGGATACGGGTAGGTTGAATCATCCTACCGAGCAATCATTGAGATGTTGGCCAACATCGTGACACCCACATTGATAGGGTACCCGGCCATGATAGAAGCAACTAGAACTGCCCGAGGAATCGGAAGATATGTCTCATTCTAACTCGGGTCTAGTGTGCTGCAGACAAAGGTTTTCCACCCCTTTGCCTCAAAACTGAGAGTGCTCCTCTAGATTGGCACCCCTGCTGTGATCCATGGTAGTGGTGGTCCTGGTGTAGCTAGAATCTCCGCTAGCCAAGGACGAGCTGCATCTCAAAGTGCACACTTTTCTAAGTACTTTGTGGGCTCTATATCGTCAAATCCAAAGTATGTGTTCAATGTGTGCTGATCAAAGCGTACTTTGAGGTTTCTCACTTTTGTCACCTTTGTCCCATTCTTGATATACACTACATTGGCGTAAAACTTCCGAACAAGGTACTCTTTCGCATCCACCACGCTTTGGGTAAAATGCATCCATCCTTTTTGTTCTCTAAACTGTCTCAATACTGCAGGGTTATACCTCTCTAGGTCTTTCAACTGAAATTATCGCTCAAGAGTGAGCGAACTCACTAGCCACCAAGTGTAGAAGCTAGTAAAGGTAGCCAAACTAACAAATCGGTCTTCCTACAACTCTTTCTTCTTCGAACATTCAAGAACAGCAGCTGTAGCATCTCCCCTTCTACTAGCATCGGGGATGTCATCAACAGTAGTGTCTGGTGCCTCTGCAACAAGTGTAGAGCATGGCTCAGAAGCCTGACTAGAACTTTTCAAACCCTCAGAAGTGCTCGAAGATGTGGACGACTCGTCCCTGAGTGAATACCTTCCTGTTGGCTTTGACTAGACAACCGGCCGCTCTTGAACCGAGTTGCCCTCGGATGCTTCCCTAGATGGGACATAAGAACTAGACTCGAAAGGCTTTGCACCTCTTCCTCTGCCGGTTGTAGTCTTCTTTGAGATTATCTTTTGTCGACAAGGGGTAAAGCACTTTTAGCGCAACCCCCAAAAGGCTTACCCCACCCTTTGGAAGTGTCGCCTCTGCCTCTAGATCTAACCATTTTCTGTACCAAGCAAAGGTAGTTGTTAGTTGAAATTCAAGTTCAAACAAACAAGAGCACACCAGAGAAGACAGTGAAGACACGGTTGAGGTATGCTTGCAGGATAAGGATCTGCGGTCCGCACAATTTCCTTTGCGGCCGCATATTGGGTGTTGCAACCCGCACAATTTTATTTTGCAGCCACAGATGTGGATTGTGGTTCGCACATTTTTCATTGTGGCCACAACTCTAAAATCCAAATGTTCCAACTCTTTGATAACAGAGAATTAGTTGATGTGCAGCTGCAACATGTTTTCTGCAGTCCGCAAAATTTTCTTACGGCCGCACATGTGAGTCACAATTTTGTAAACTCTCTGATAACAGACAAAGGGTAGTTCTGCGGCCGCAATTGGATTTCTACGGTCCACACAATTTTCCTTGCGGTCGCAGACCCATTCATAACTAAAGTACCCTAGACTCAACTTCTGCGTACCGCATAATTTCTTGTGCGACCACAAATTTCAAATAATGACGAATAGTTTTTTAGGGCTTGCAATTTTTGCACAAATTTTAACATGGTAACAGTGTATAAGCATGAAAATCTATTGACCCATTCCCCCTAAAGCATGTATTAGTTGACCCACTACAGTTTTACCCTTGCATGGTTGTACAATTGAGTTCTACTGACAAATGACCTTAAAATACTTAAAAACTACAAATCAAACTAAAAATTGAGAAATTCTAACAGGTAATTGAAGCATACCAGGTATGAAGGAGTGCAAGGAATGAGTGATCACAATTATTGAGTGTGTGAGCAGATGATTCCAAGAGATTTCAATTTTAGTGTTGTGCATGTGTTTAGAGCGGGAAAAGTGTAACAGTATCCTTAAGCCTCCTATTTATACTTATCGATGTTTCCAAGGGAAGAAGGAGTGAGTGCGGCCATAGAATTCCAATTGCGAATCGCAGTCTGTTACTTTTAAGCTTAAACCAACATTTTATCTGTGGTCCGCAGAAATTTGTGTGCGACTACAGATCCCCGTTGCGGACCGCCAATTTTTTGTTACGGCCGTAGATCGAGCATTTCTCTGACAAACCAACTTCAAAGAATTGTCATTTTCTATCCTTCATTTGTACGGTCCGCAATTCATTTGTGCGGCCGCATAGGCACTTTTACTACTGCAATCATAATTATGATGTCCATACAATGCACGTGCGGTTTGCAATTCTTTCAACACTTAACCAAATTTCCGTCCACAATTCCTGTAAAGCACAATCATCCTTGCAACACACTTCAAGTCAAGTCAGCACCAAAATAACACCTAACTACAAAAGAAACAAAGAAAAGAAAAAGAAACTTGGGTTGCCTCCCAAGAAGTTCCTAATTTAATGTCGGGGCACGACGCAAAATACCGTCAATTGAAATGAATCACCGCCATGACGTGGCCATCTTCAACTTCTTCCAAATAGTGCTTCACCGGGTGATCATTGACTCAGAATAACTTGGTGTTTTTGTTCTTCAAGTCCAATGCACCAAAGGGTGTCACACCCACAATTTCAAATGGGCACTCCATTTAGACTTTAACTTCCTGGGAAAGATTCCCAATTGCGAGTTGAACAACAACACAAGATCACCCTCTTTGAACTCTTTGTTCCAAATGTACTTGTCATGAAGATATTTTATCTTTGCTTTGTACAAGGACGAACTTGTGTATGCATGACACATGAACTCATCTAATTCATTCAAATGTGAAACCTTCAAATTAGTGGCTATATCCCAATCAAGATTCAACTTCTTTAGAGCTCACATGGCTTTGTGCTCAAGTTCCACCGAAAGATGGTAAGTTTTTCTGAACACCAACCGGTATGGAGTCATTCCTATAGGCACTTTGTAAGCCGTCCGATGAGCCCATAAAGCATCATCGAGTTTCTTGGACCAATCCGTCTGGTTAGCAGACACTGTTTTGGACAAACTACTCTTTATCTCCTAGTTGGAAACTTCCACTTGACCATTTTATTGTGGATGATAGGGATTCATGACTTTATGAGTAATACCATACTTGGTAAGTAAGGTGTCGAAAGCCTTATTTGCAAAAATGTGACCCCCCCCATTTCTTATAATAGCCTGTGGAGTACTAAACCTTGTGAAAATATTCTTCTTTAAAATGCCACCACACTTCTCGCCTCATTGTTGGGAAGATGATCCTCAATCTCTCCCAAAGGTCTTTTCATAGTGTGATTGGCCATTTGCAATCTCATAATGGTGGGCCTTGGTTGCCCAATTCCCAATGTATTGAAAACCAAATAGGGCATCAAATTGATACTTGCCCCAAGATCACAAAGAGCTTTAGCAAACTTAGCACTTCCAATTATACAAGGAATCGTGAAAGCATTGGTATCCTCTAACTTGGGAACCATTGAGTGCACAATTGCACTCACTTGATGAGTGACTTTGATAGTTTCAAAATTCATCAACCTCATCTTTGTCACAAGATCCTTTATGAATTTTGCATAACCAGGCATTTATTCCGAGGCTTCAACTAATGGCACATTGATTGAGAGACTCTTCATCATTTGGATAAACTTCTTGAATTGATTCTCACCATTTTGCTTGGCGAGTCTTTGAGGGTAGGGAGGCTGAGGCTTAGGCAATGGTGCCTTAGCCTTTTGCACTACCGATTCTGGTATGTCAATAATGTGATCCATAGACCGTTTCACCTCCTCTTGAGTCTCTTCCACACTATCATCAATATCAATATGTACCTCATTATTAGGTTAATCTAAATTGCTTGGGATCTCTTTTTCTTGTACCACTTGCTCGTCATCCACAAGTTGCATTTTGCTTGAGGTAGGTGCATCCCCACCTTTTTCACTTATTATAGTAAAGGCCATGGCATGCCCCATGTTATTACCATCCTTTGGGTATATCACCGTGTCACTTAGTAGTGCCCCTTTAGAACAAGTATTTAGAGCTTGAGAGATTTGCCCCAATTGAACTTATAACTTGCGAATTGATGTATTGTGTGAGGCAAGTTGGGCATCCGAATCAATATTCTTCTCTATCATTTGTTTGAACATATTCTCAATACACCTCATTTCATTGTTTGAAGAATTTGGATCATGGGAAGGATAAGGAGGAGGGTTGCTTGGTTGTTGATACATCGGGGGCCTTTGAAAACGTGCCCCTGGTTGCCTTGATTATTGTTCAAACAGCCTTGGTTTTTACCCCTTTCCACCGATAATTTCCTTGATTATTGCCACTCCAATCTCCTTGATTGTTATTGTTATGCCAATTCCCTTGATTGTTTCCACCACTCCAATTACCTTGGTTATTGCCACCATTCTAATTACCTTGATTGCTTGAGTTCCAATTACCTTAATTGTTTTGAGGTCGCCATTGTTGTTGATTTGGGCCTTGGAAATTATTTTTTTGCCCTTGAAAATTGTTCACATTTTGCAACTCCTCCTCTTTCTCATTGTAAGAGTCATCTTGATCAAATCTACTATCTTCTTACACATAATTCTCCATTCTGTTTTGCACTTGTGGACCCTTTGTTCTTCTCTTGTTCACAATCATGTTCACCCCTTCCATGGCATTGACTTGCTTAGGATTTTGCATTTGATGAAGTTGTGCCTTTGCTAGTTGATTCATGGTAGTAGTCAATTCGGCAATGGCTTGACCATGTTCATGCAACTCTTTATGGAGATGAATCATGTTTGGATCACCTTATGGAACATTAGCTCGGAATTTCCATGCCGATGAAGGTTCCACCATTTCATCAAAAATCTCACAAGCCTCTACATAAGGCATAGTCATGAAATTTCTACCAGCAAGTTGATTCATTATACATTGGTTGGTCGTGTTAATCCCACGATAGAAAGTTTATTGAATTATATTCTTCGTCATATCGTTGTTGGGACATTCCTTGACCATTGTTCTATACTGCTCCCATATCTCGTGTAGCGGTTCATTGGGCTCATACTTGAATGCTAAAATCTCTTCTATAAGAGTAGTCATATGCCCGGGAGAGAAGAACTTAACAATAAATTTCTCTGCCAACTCATCCCAAGTACGAATGGAATGGTTCGACAATGGTTCTAACCAATCTAAGGCTTTCCCTATAGAGAGAAGGGAAAAAGCCTTAGCTTCAAAACATTCTCGGAGATATTTTGTTTGTTTACTCCCCCAATAATTGTCCACAAGCCCCTTTAAGTGTTTATATGCATTTTTACTCGAAGCCCCAGTGAAGAAACCTCGTTGCTCTAGCAAAGTGAGCATCACATTGGTGATTTGAAATTTGTCCACCCTGATACGAGGTGGGATTATAGCACTTGCATACCCTTCATTGGGCAACACCCGGTGTGGAGCCGCTCGTGGAGGAGGTGGAGGTGGAATTGGGACATTGTCTTGAGGCGCCTGGCCCATTATATTTTCTTGAGGTTCAAGAGGAACCTCTTCAACTTGGTCATCCCCAATGTCCGCATCCCCCAAACGCATGTTTCCGAGTTCATTGTTATTTTCCGCAATAATTGTACCTACAATTGATTCTCACAAATTAGTAACACGGAATAAAAAGAAGAATATCCACACACAAACCTAAATATATAGATAACACTGTATTTTAACTCCCCGACAATGGCACCAAAAATTGGTCACGTCTAAATACACACCTCAAAAGAGGTATGACACAGTCGTTTGCAATAATAAAACCCAACAAGGAGTCAAGGTTGAATCCGCAGGGAGCTAAGATGGGAGCTAGGAATATATAATCGGAATAAGCAAGTGAAATATCTAGATTGAACTTCCATAATAAATTTTTTGTTTCTAAATCTAATATTAATCTAATGAATGCAAAATAAAGCTAGAAGACTGGAGATAATTGTTTCTGAGAGTTCTCCAAATATATAAAAGGCATAGGGCTGTGACCATGACCTAAGTGTTTGCCTAATCGGATAAAGATTTTTATGCTTGTTTTGTTGATTGGGGTGTATTATAGCTTACAACTCTATGTTACCCACTCAACACCTCTCGGTTAGAAAGTGGTTTTGCCCAATTTGGCTTTCTCAAGTCCAAATGGGTATCAACCAAAATAGTTGATAAGAGCTCAAGTCGGGTTGTTACTATCTCTAGGTTGAACCCTTTAATTGGGTTAATCAATCTCTCAATTAATCAAATTCCTTGTTAGCTAAGTTAACCTAGACTAGGTCCCTCTTTCTCAAGAAGAGACTAAGTTAAATAGGCATGAATCAATATTTGCAATCATCAATTCTACAATTGAAGCATAAACAAATCTAAATAATAAATACCCAATCATAACAAGCATAAAATTTATCACCCATAAGGTTTACATACTAGGATTGGGTCACAAATCTAGTAAAAATAAAGCTACTCATCGTGGGTGTAGAAGAAAACAAAGAAGAAAAGATAATAAAACTCATATTGGAAGATTAAAATAGAGAAATCAAATGTTAAAACATTAAAATAAGCTGAAGTTTCCTAAAACAGAAAAAGAAATGGCTATAGTACTTAGAATATTCAAAACTTGACCTAATTTTGTGAAAGATGCTTATTTATACAAAGCTGAAAATCTTAGACAAAAGTGGCCCTCGGGAGGTTCTGTGGCTGCACAATTCCAGATTTCTTCATCTAACAAGAATCGGAGCTCTGCAGCCGCACAATTCAGAACTGCGGCCGTGAGGCAACGCGGTCTGCAGTTTTAGGACTGCGGCTGTAAGGCATTCTTCCATGGCCATACAATTCTTGTTCGGTCCTCAATTCTCAGAGGCTATGGACTTAGTCTTTTTGAACACTCTTTGATCTTCAACTTCTATCTCAGTTTTGCGGTCACACAATTCATGTGTGGTCCATAATTTGCGCAGTTGTCTGCTAAAGTTTCCTTTTTTTTGCGGCCGCAGATGAAATTTTGCGGTCCGTAATTTCTTCTGCGTCCGTAGAGTTCCTTTTGTGGACCGCGCTATTATACTTATGTGCCTTTCATTGCCTTGTGCTTTGAAAACTCTTTTTGAGTCGGATTTCATCTCGGGAGCTCAAATTCCATCATTCCTACAATTTTACATAATTTGATCAGTTTTTGGAAACAAAATTCAATACTTTTAGACTAAGACGAAAGATAAAAGGCGCTAATAAGCCGTCAAAATCCCCACTTATCAACCAACTAGTGTGGGTTGGACTCTTGGGTTATGAACACCCAAGAGCGATATTTTGGTGAATTGGTTGAGCTATCGGACTCTGATTGAGTCGATTTTTATTTGTGTAAGCTTGTATTGTTTCAAGATTTGCTCGGGTAAGCTTGGATTCGGAATCTAAGGCGGGCCTAGTATTTACTTTTCTTGACTTTTTGGAGAAAATGTAAAGATCATAGCTTTATTTATTTTAATTGGTTTCTCTTGCATTGTTTAATGTTATTAAGTTAGTTTTTGTTAGATTTGAGTCGTGTGGAGGTAATATTTAAGGGAAAATCTATTTCAGAGGGTTTAGTTGGCCTAGTTGATGTAAGTCTCTTGCCTAACTCATACATACCATGTTTTCACACGTAAGAGTATGTCGTTCGTCAATTAATGTAAGCTCAGAAATGAGATCATCTTTGAAAAGTTTATAAAGTAAGTTAATCATGTTATCGTGGAGGTTGAAAATATTTAAGATCATGAATACCAAGTACCAAGAGGGTGTAAGGATTAAAAGCTAAACGAATTGAAGAACATAAGTTTCGTCGAAAGTTGACAAGTTAGAAATGTTATAACATGTACTTTGGGGTGAGACTAGGGTGCTTAACATTATATGGAGATTATGTTATGAGTTATTTTAGTTGTATGATAGTCGTGTTTTATGTATTGAAGTCAAGCGAGTTGTGGAACAAAAGTTGAAAAAAATCATCACAAATTACATTCATAAATGTGCTAAAACTTAGGTAAAATGTAGCTGAGCTTTTCTCCCAATATACTTGGAATTATGGAGTGATCTACCTACCAACTTGAATATCTATGAGAAGAACTCCAGCTAGTATTTAAGCCAATTCTATATCGTTTTCACTGATTTTTCTAGCCCAAAACAGTTCCTAAACCCTCTTAAATGCTCTCAAGGTATTCCTCCATGATTCTAGGGTGAAAACCTAATATAAAACATGAATCCAACGCTAGACATCCTGTGGTGCTTGCACTCCAACTTGAACACCAAAAGTTGATTCAAGAAGAGAATACAACACCGACAATATTGTGGTGTCATTAAGGATAATTGTGAACTGTGTTTGGCTACAATATCAAGTTGTGGCTACTATCTAAGGTGAGTATAACAGCCTACAAATTGTGCTTAATCTTGCTTGCATGTTGGTTAAGTTGTTAGGATGATAAACTACAAGATAATACTTGGATTAGTTTGAGATATTGTTATTTTTGATGGATTGCTTTGGATGTTGCTCTTATAAACTTTAAGTGACTGGAAATTATGGAAAATAAGTTGTCTATGATATTGTTAGTATGATTATGTTGGCTTACATGTCAATCTTGTTGAGGAAATTGGTAACTAGAAAAGGATATGGCTATAAAGCAATTGAAAGTTGTCGACAATGATTTTATCTTGTGATGGGCTATTTCGGGTAACTATAAAATTGAGTACAAGGCTGGAAATCCTTTAAAAGATATTAGTTATTATACTGAATATATTACTAAGTTCAAGAATGAATGATAATGGCGGTGAAGGGTGCAAAAGGGATTCAATCTAAGCTTGCCGCTCGTCGTGTTATGTTGATGACTTGTTCATGAGATATTTTGTACCCTATTGTTGATGTTGTTCTTATCGTATTTCTCTGGTTGTGTTTTTGGTATATGGCATTGGAGGAGGCCCTTGTTACATGGGAGATGCTGCCCAAATTTACATAAACGAGCTACTAGCTTAAATTATGGACATAGCCTTTACTCCGCACTAATTTTGAATCTCCTTATGCTATGGTAGACTAAGTTGAGTTGTTTGAAGAGTTTCTTGGAAGCTATTAAGGACTCAACGATGTTAAGGTATGTTAAGTCTAAACGTTTCCTTCATTTTGGCATGATCTCGTAACTTCGTATGTGTTGATACCTAATGTTTCCCTCATAAATTTTTAAATATGCATACATACTTTCAAAATATTGTACATACATTTACAAACATGCACAAGTATTTTTACAATTTTTCTTTAATTTTTAAAGGCCTTAAGCCAATGTATTTTTGCATTTTAGTTATATATATATTCAATAATTATCCCTCAAATTACTTTACTATTATTTAATCATCTAAATTCATCATTTATGCTCATATAAGTGTTCAAATATTTTAATTACATTTTCTACAATTACATTTGCATTTTTAAGACTGTAATTGCATATTTTACAATAATAGCCCATACATATGCATAATTACATTATCTATACAGAAAATAACTTTTTATATTTTTATAATGCTAAGTAATTATTTTAAATTACCTTCATACATAAAAATTGTTTTTATTATTTATTTAGCTATTTTTATAAATTATTTTATTAATTAATTGAGTATTTAACAAATAGCCCCTTTAATTATGCCTAAATGCGAACCCCCCAGCCCAATTAAAATTAAACAATCCGCCCTAGCCCAATTCCCTGTCTAACCCGACCCAGAACCTCTCCTAATAGTGGCCGTTGATCTCTGAGATCAACGGTCCACGTTTCCCCTTTCCTTTTTAATCCAACAAACCCCCCTAACCCTAGTCATTTGTCTAAACCTGCCGCCCCTATTTCCCTCATCTTCTCCATCCTCTCTGAAACTATCTGTTACACCCCATATTTTTGTAGGTGAAAGTGCACCATAAATAAATTAATGGAAGCTTGGAAATGAGATGTTACCTCCGCATTTTCGTACGTTAAAGTTTCATCGTAAGTTAATCGACGTAAGTTCGGGAATGAGATTATTGTGAGATTGTAAGTATTATACTATTTCAAACAAGTGTAGAGTAAATTTGTGAAGGTGAGAGGGTAAGCAAATCGAAAAAAATGAATTTCGTCGAAATTTGGCATTTTAGGATAAAATACGGTCCGAGCTATAATACCCGGTATTTATGGACTAGTGTCAAACAAGGTACCACATAGCCATAATAGTAAGGTGAAGGTGTATGAAAATTAAGTCGTATTTTACGAAATTTGAAATAATTTTTAATTATGCGGGTAATTAGTTAATTATCGGGTAATAAGGTATTACCCAATTAATTAGATAAAGATGAGAAAACCAACATGGCAACAAGCCACTCTTTGCCGAAATGACTCTTGATCAACTTTAATTAGGTGGCAACTTAGCATATTAAGTACAAGACACTTCATTCTCACTTTTTTAAATAACAAGTCTTGTAAAAGCATTTTGGATACTACACTTCATATAACAAGAACGTTAGCACTTCCTACCATTCAAATTCCTACATAAACCAAACAACTCCAGTTACAATTCAAGACACTAACAGACGCTAACTCCATCCAAAAAAAAAAGCTTTCAACCAAAATTCTTGCAATCAAACAATTCCAACGAGAATTGTTAGAACTATAGCAACGTAAAATTTTGCGGTTCTAAAGGAGTACGGTGTGATCTTTTCCAAGAGTACTATACGGATTTTCCCCTACTCCAAGTATGTTAAGGCTATCATTTCTTTCTTTTGGCATGATCCATACGATACTAACAAAACGTGCAAATGCACAAATTCCATCAATGACTCTATTCATAGAAGTATTAGAGATATCTATGTTCTTGAATTTCCGTGTGTCATAATATTTTATCATCTGTTCATGGGTTTCAGAAAAATACGAATGTTGAAAAAAGTTTACTTTATGTTATTACTCAAAGGCAAAATTGTCTTATGACATTCCGAAAGATTTTATTAACATGCTTTTCATGCATTGCATTCATGTACATTGATCCGTGACTAGATGGCATTATATACGCGTATATATGTATGTATATATATGTATATGGGATATGGGAAAGGTTATGGCGTTATATACGCACCACCACCTGACCAGTTGGTATACGTTGATGATTTTGTCCATACTGGCCAATATGATATGATGGGATGCCCTCAGAGGCTGATGATGTTATGAAACATGTACCTATGCACGACATGCCATTCATACGCATATGCATGATACTATAATTATTTCATGATTTAAAGAGTTATTCAGACTTACAGGTGGAGTCATTTACTCTATATTTCCTCCATGTCTGTTATGTACTTATTTATGTGCCTTACATACTCAGTACATTATTTGTACGGACGTCCCTTTTTGCTTGGGGACGCTGCGTTTCATGCCCGCAGGTTCCGATGGACAGGTCGAGAGCCCTCCAAGTAGGCTATCAGCTCAGCGAAAGATGTTGGTGCGCTCGTTTTGCTTCGTAATTGCTTGTTTGGTTGGTATGATTTAGACGTGTATTATTTGGTATGGTAGGACTCTATCCCGACCTTTACAAAATTGTATATTCTTAGAGATTTATAGACAAGTGTCATGTACGTAAGATATTGTATGGCCTTGTCGGCCTATGATTAGGGTACGAGTTGTTATTTTGGGCTTGTAGGCCCATATGTCTTATGTATAGATTGATAATTCAGTAGTTTACTGCTAGACGTTATGCATTTCCTACACTTATTTCATGTTTTATCTTAGATGTATGCTTAGGGGTGTTCGACAGGTAGGCTCAGGCACTCATCATGGCCCATCGGTTTGGGTCGTGAAAAAAGTGGTATCAGAGCAGTTCTGTCCTAGGGATTCTACAAGCCGTGTCTAGTAGAGTCTTGTTTGTGGGTGTGTCGTGTACCACACTTATAAACAAGAGGCTACAGGGCATTTAGGACTGTCACTCTTTCTTCTTACTCTGGATCGTGTGGTAGAGCTCACTTATAATAATTCAAATTCCGAAATTCTATTTTATTCAGAATAAGACGATACCTACATCCGGAAAGAAGTTTGGAAAAAGAGATAGTTGTGGAAGAGCTGGGTCAGAGGAATTCGATTTTTGTATGATGACTATGATAAGTAAATATGAGGTCTTTAGCAGATCATGGGTGTACTGAAAGGCGTAAGCTTCCTGATAAGAAGACTTAAGGCAAGAATGCCTATACACCTTTATGGTGAAAGATAATGAGAGATTAAGAAGATAAATACAAGTTTCAATAAGCAAAAGAAGCAATATGAAGAAGGGTACGAGATGCCCGGTTAATGAAATTTAACAGTGTTTAAAATTCAGGCAGAGAAATATAAGCTTTTTGAGTTATATTCAACAGTAACAAGAGGTATGTACAATTTGTCACACCCATTTCAGTTATGCCCTGTGGGGGGCTAACATGTATAGTTAAGAGAAGGAAGGGATATCAAGATCCGTCTGGGGTTAGGGTAACCCAAATTGGTGAATGGATTGCTTGCGTTAGATGACATTGCCAAAAGATATTGCAAATGTGCTAATAGACCTCCTTGTGAGACACCCAGATGGTGCACTCTAGAATATTACAATTAGATGTGAATACTAGCATGATCAAAAAAAATTTCAAATGATAGGTACTGAAAGCATGGAAGGGATAAATATTACCTTAGTCCGACTCTCGTCCTTAGTAGAGCGAGGACGTTGAGCAACCCGAAGAGCCGATGAATGAAACAAGGAGAGTTAAAAGCGAAAGAATGTTGTGTTGGAGTTTTCAGAAGAAAAAGGACATGTAGAAATATTAGCAGAGTAATGAGAAGAGAGATAAGGAAGAATTATGAGTGAGATGCGACACATGGATGACAACGGTAGAGTATTACAGAACCTATGTCACATGAAGAAAGAAACGAGAGGTGACAGGCCTTAGGATAACAAAAGAGTATATGCCATAAAGTCACATCCCCATTTCGAGAAATAAGCTTGCGATTCTAATATGATTAATAAAAGGAAAAGTTACACCCTAGAGTAATAGAAATCAGTACGGACTGGTGAATAAGATAAACTAAACATGAGCAAGGAGCTGAGTGATTTGATAATAGTCAGTATCATGGGAATTTCAGATTGCATTCCAGCAATAATAGAGTGGACAACAGAAGACGATCTATGCTGAATTAAGAGAATGGTCATTCAGGGAGACGCTTCCTTAAAGCAAGCAAGGTGGGAAAAGTTAAGCTTAAGAGACCGTACGTGCCAGTTATACTAAGTGTCACCATCGCGAGTGAGGAATTTTGTTATCCTTGGTACAAAAGGATTACCGCAAGTGAGTAAGGGTCATCGATGATGTGAAAGGATGCCAAAAATGAAGAGGAAAAACATTTATAGGCATGTGGTCATAGCTCCAAGGCTTAGTACTCCCCTAAAGGGGGGTATATGGAATGATAAAGAAAGAATGCGATAAAAATGAGAAAGGGATAAGATTGCACTTATCCAAATTTTACAAATATGCTATGATTCTAGGACGTTATGTAAGCACGAAGTCAAAAAAAGGGCAAGTAAGGGTTTTTGCCCGGGATGTTATTGATAGATAAGGAGCCAGCACGTGAGGTAAGTTAAGACAAGGAAATAACTATAGAAAGATTATGCAGAATATGGCTATGAGAATGGGCCGACGAGTAAGTAGTAGTTGATTCAGGAAGAGCCTAGTCATAACTAGACAAGAAGTTACAGAAACATTGGAAAATCATGTAAGATAAATGTAGTAAACCTCAACATGAAGAATTCAGGCTCGCAGTAATGTCATTATAATACTTGAGATATATTCAAATAGGAGTCGGGGTAGTTAAAGGTACCGCATAAGTGTTACGGGGATAAAAGAAAGTGCCACTAGAAAGGCATTCAAAATATCAGTTCAGAAGCAACCCTAAAAGAACAAGGGCGTGGAGATAAGTAACTACGGATAAGTATAGGCAAGGAAGGACATCAGAAGGTCTGTCGAGTATACAATGTAATAGGCTCACAACTTTACAAGAGTCAGAGGGTCTTCCCTAAGTACTACAACGAAAGACTAGTTGAGGAAATAAGGAAGAAGGCTTCAACCTCGGCACAATGAACTAAAGAGGAAATTGTCGTATGACAATAGTCTCAAAACAACATTGTATGCACTCCCTAAGAAAGTGGCACCTACAGTGGCTAATGAACAGGGAGTAAAATCAGAAGTGATATTTAGGATCATATGAGTTGTATGGAATTTCAAATATGTGAGCACTAAGATAAGCTAAGTATGGATGCAACAAGGGGGCAGAAAGATCAAGAAAAGTAATAGCTTACGTTTAAAGAAGCCTAAGATGAAAAAAGGGGATTATTCGATCAATGATTCAGAGTTGTTTACGTTATGAACGCGTGTAAGGGTTCAGAGTTTTATACATACAACATATACAACTGTAGAAGATTCTGGTATATGTTAGAAGAAAGAATTGAACCCAGGTCATAGACGAAGGATTGAATTGTAAAGGATTTTATCATGAATATCCCTCAACGCCTATGGAAGGCTAAAGTAATAACTAGTACCAGGAGCCACAGATCGGAAGATAGCTTAAGCCTACAAAAAAGCTAATCAGAAAGAAGAGGAAACTAAAGAGTTACATCGACTAAGCAAAACAGGAAGGACCAAGAGAATTATAGACCTCAGGATCACTCTTAAATAGCAGAGGTATAAGAGAGATAGTAAATTAGCCATATTTTATAACGACTCTATGATGAAACCAACTGAAGAGTACCAGCCTCATAAGAAGTCAGTATGAAGCTCCCACCAGATTGTGTATGCACCAAAGGTGCAGGTATTATAATAGAGCTTCAGATTGTGGAGATAAATTATGCCTATGTGGAAGGGAGGTTATAAAAGAGATAGAAGAATGTTAGGCAATATTTTAAGGTAAGTAAGGAAAAGGTGAACAACATACAAGATACTCAAATACAGAAGGTTATGAATAGTTCGTACTGTAGAAAAGGGACTAGAAGTGCGGGATTCAGTATCCAGGAATGATAGTAGCATCGTCAGTGGCGTACCTTCCAGCCTATGGTTTCTAAGTACTGAAAGATCTAGTTAAGAGAGTAGAGAAGAGTTGGAGATGATGTAATGTCTCGCTTGATGTTCCAGAATAACATAAGGAAATGTATGGTGCAAGCAAGTTAAAGGAAAGTTGCGGGTAGTATAAATGAATATGTATAGGTAGCAAGCTAAAGTATGGTAGAGCGACAAAGTTTTAAGAAAACATGAGTAAGGATGAGGAAAGGCAAGTGAAAAGGCGACGAGAATAGATAAGTCCTCGGGATTAAGTCCATGAAAACAAGAGAGATAATGGTTTCTCTAAGTTATTGAAAGTTCAGTATAGCCCGAACGAACTCAAAAGAATCTAAAATTAATAGCATATAGAAAGAATGAAATGCTGACCTGGTAATAAAATAAGGGTATAACTGTAATAGATAAAGGATGACGTTTGGGACTTCATTTAAATAATGATTTGAAAAAAAAAGGGAAGATGAAAAGATTTTGCTGGCGGCACGAAATTAGGATACCTCCGTAAGGTGAATCATATTGGGATGCTATAAATTACGATTATTTATGTACAATATCGCCCCTAAGTGGATCAGGAAAATCACTTCAAATATTTCTCGATACAGCATAAGTCATAGTGGCAATGTATTACGTAAGAATTTTCATGTTATCAATGGAAGATTGTAGATCAACATTGAGGTGAATTGATAATGGATGGATAAAAGATACAAAGTACGAGATGAGATTAGACCATCATTCTTATGATGAGCGGTAATGAAGAAACGTTAAAAGACTCAGCTTTATACATATGGGATAAGCAACGAAAGTAACCCGGAGTTCGGTAGCAGACCTTAGTAACAATAAATCAAAGTAAGAGTTATGGCATATTATGACCTATCTAGATGTAGTAAAGCCATACGGATGAATAATCTAGTCCATGAAATATGGTATAACAATATTCGTAAGTTCGACAAAGTACCGAGCGAAGAACTTCAATATGCCTATAGATACCTAGAGAGACATCTTATTTATGCTATGTATATAATTACAAAGTAAGGCCTAGAGAGTTGGCTAAAAGTTGAAGGAAAAAGGAGAGAAGAGTTGCATAGGCACACTTACAAGGTCAGTATCGTAGAGGTTTCATGATAGAAGGTAGAAACAATTACGAGATTGGAAGGATTTCAATCACAAGTCATGGGGTGAGAAAGAGGCCTCAAGGGGGAGAATGCCCTGGCCTTTGGATTTATTCACAGGACAATTGCCTAGATGGCAAGGAGAGTACTAAAGTATTCGTAAGAGACATAGGTTATGAAAATGATAAGTGGATCAGTCAACATTCGAGGACGAATGTTCCAAAGGAGGGAATGATGTTACACCCCATATTTTCGTACGTGAAAGTGAACCATAAATAAATTAATGGAAGCTCAGAAATGAGATTTTATTTCCCGCATTTTCGTACGATAAAATTTTGTCGCAAGTTAATCGACGTAAGTTCGGGAATGAGATTATTGTAAGATTGTAAGTATTATGCTATTTCAAACAAGTCTTGAGTAAATTCGTGAAGGTAAGAGGGTAAGCAAATCGAAAAAAATAAATTTCATCAAAATTTCACATTTTGGAATAAAATACGGTCCGAGCTATAATACCCGGTATTTACGGACTAGTGTCATACAAGGTACTACATAGCCATAATAGTAAAGTGTACAAGGTGTATTAAAAGTAATTAGTAGTTTAAGTAATTTGAGATAATTCTTAATTATGCGGGTAATTGGTTAATTATTGGGCAATGGGGTATTACCTAATTAATTAAAGAATTAATTGAATAAAGATGAGAAACCAACGTGGCAGCAAGCCACTCTTTGCCCAAATGACTCTTGATCAATTTTAGTTAGGTGACAACTTAGCATATTAAGTACAAGACACTTCATTCTCACTTTTTAAAATAACAAGTCTTGTAAAAGCATTTTGGATACTACACTTCATATAACAAGAACGTTAGCACTTCCTACCATTCAAATTCCTACATAAACCAAACAACTCCAGTTACAATTCAAGACACCAACAAACGCTAACTCCATCCAAAAAAAGCTTTCAACCAAAATTCTTGCAATCAAATAATTCCAATGAGAATTGTTAGAACCATAGCAACGTAAACTATTGTGGTTTTAAAGGAGTACGGTACAATCTTTTCCAAGAATACTATACGGATTTTTCCCTACTCTAGGTATGTTATGGCTATCATTTCTTTCTTTTGGCATGACCCATACGATATGAACGAAACGTGCAAATGCACAAATTCTATGAATGACTCTATTCATAGAAGTATTAGAGATATATATTTTCTTGAATTTCCATGTGTCATAATATTTTATCATCTGTTCATGGGTCTCAGAAAAATACGAATGTTGAAAAGAGTTTACTTTATGATATTACTCAAAGGCAAAATGGTCTTATGACATTCCGAAAGATTTTATTAACATGCTTTTCATGCATTGCATTCATGTACATTGATCCGTGACTAGATGGCATTATATACGCGTATATATGTATGTATATATATGTATATGGGATATGGGAAAGGTTATGGCGTTATATACGCACCACCACCTGACCAGTTGGTATACGTTGATGATTTTGTCCATACTGGCCAATATGATATGATGGGATGCCCTCAGAGGCTGATGATGTTATGAAACATGTACCTATGCACGACATGACATTTATACGCATATGCATGATACTATAATTATTTCATGATTTACAAAGTTATTTAGACTTACAGGTGGTGTCATTTACTCTATATTTCCTCCATGTTTGTTATGTACTTATTTATGTGCCTTTCATACTCAGTACATTATTCGTATTGATGTCCCTTTTTGCCTGGGGACGCTGCGTTTCATGCCCGTAGGTTCCGATAGACAGGTCGAGAGCCCTCCAAGTAAGCTATCAGCTCAGTGGAAGATATTGGTGCGCTCCATTTGCTTCAGAGTTGCTTGTTTGGGTTGGTATGATTTAGACGTGTATTGTCTGGTATGGCAGGACTCTGTCCCGACCTTTACAAAAATTGTATATTCTTAAAGGTTTGTAGACAGATTTCATGTACGTAAGATATTTTATGGCCTTGTCGGCCTATATTCAGGATATGAGTGGTTATTTTGGGCTTGTAGGCCCGTATGTCTTATGTATAGATTGGTATTACGTGTTGTATCCTACCTATTTCACGGTAGCCTCTCCAGCTCAGTTATTTATAATAGTATGACATGAAAAGATACGTTATGTTGGTACATGGTTGAGTAAGGTACCAGGTGCCCATCGCGGCCCATCGATTTGGTTCGTGACACTATCCCTAACCCTAGATGCCATCACCCCAAAATTTCCCAAACCCCTTTAATTCCTACCCGTTCCATGAGGTTCCTCTGTGATTTCAGGCCCCTACTGTCCTCTTACCTCTTCTGGTTGTTCGATTTTGTTGTTTTATAAAAAAATCTCGAAGAGATCCAACTCATATTTGTTCAAAATCATTTATGAATCTACCTATGGTCATCTACGTTTGTGAGTACTATTATCTTCGTGTTTATGGCTCGAATCTCTGGTTCTAAACCAGATTTTCCTTCATCTCTGTCATTCTCTTAAAACCCTAGTCTCTTATTGCTCGAATCCATTTAGATCTGAGAGAGTTTTAAGTTTATTTTGTTATTTCTCTTAAAAACTTTATGTGTTTCTTATTATTAACTGATTTTTGGTCTTCTCTAAAACTAAGGTTTCACCCTTTTATGTTTCTGGAAAATACTAATTTTTCAAGTGTTTAACCCTAATTTCTTTGTTTGTTTGACTGATTTTCATGACTATGTTCTTTACCCTAGGGTTTTGATCTCTAACGGGTTTTCTATGAAAGTGCTTAGATATTTAAAAGCTTTCAACTATGGTTTTTCTCTTTACTATTTTGACTAACTTTTTGAGTTTCGTTTCTATGCCTTTAACATATTCTAGGATTCTGATTCTCTGACTATTTATCTTGTTTACCTTTAACTCTGTCAATTAAATTGTTAATTGATTTACTTACCTGAATTAGGGTTTGAATTTAGTATCCATATTTTCTTATTTAAGTTTTACTTGTCCTTACCCTATTTATATATCCGTATTATTGGCTTGATTGTGTGTCCTGATTCATAATTGATTCTGAAAATTGTTTCTTACCTTATTGACCTTGCTGTTAATTACGGATTGATTCTGGATGAGATTTTTCCTTAAAATAAGTGGTACTTTTTTGATTTTATCCTCTTAACTAATCCTTGATTGATTGTTAATTTATTTTCATACCTTATGTATATGTGATTGATTCATTACCTTGTGTGACCTACCCTATTGCATGCTATAAAACCTTCTTGTTCTGATTTCCAAGACACGCACTTACACGAGCACTCAGAAAGAAACACACACACAAGCTCTTGCTCTCATTCAAACCTTTCTGTTACTTGTGTTTGCTATATTATCTAGTCGGCTGAAAGCCAAGGCTAGACTATTGGATCCTACATACTTTTCAACTTCCTGTTTGCTATTTCTTAACTGGTATGTCTCCACTTCTGCCATCATTCAATATGCTGTAACTAGACCTATATGCTTCATGCTTATTGATCTTAACCAACATATCTACTTCTATGTAATTAGACTTATGGGCTTCATGTTTATTACTCTTAATCAACATGCCTACTTCTATGAAATTAGGCCTATGTGCTTCTTGTTTTCACTATGTCTGTTAGACCTATGTCTATTTGTTTCCCAACTAGCATGAGTTCTGTCTTGTTTTAAGTGTTCACCCCTTAACAAACTCCTGATTAATTCATGATTTCTATACTCTCAACTTTGCCACCTTTCTGTATGGTTGAATGATCAATAATTTGATCCCAACATGATGTTCTCTGGTTAATATATGCCTATAGGTTCACCTAGTAATAGCTAATGGATTAAAGCCATGTAAAACCTTGTTCAAACTAACTATTACTCTATCCTGTCTATTGTGATTACTAGAGTTCATGGTTGAACTCATTTTGCTAAATGTGTGCTGCCTGTGGTTCTTGAAATCTGATAATCTGCTTCTATGTACTTTTGAAATCCAAACTATTGTTTTCTAAAACAAAGTTGTCTCCTATTTTCATATATTATTTTCAACTCCTACTCTTAGTTAACTAGGGTCTTGCCACCTCCAATGTGAGCACTGCTTGGGGTCCATGAGACTCCTCTAAACTCTGACACATTAGAGCTGGTTTCCAATCCTTTGAAAACTGCCTCTGAACATTTGTTCTCTAGTGTGAGCACTACCCTGGGTTCTCGAATCCCTTGGAAACTCTGACACACTAGATATTTGTGCTCTTGGTGCTTTGCCAATGGTTATTGTGTATCTCTAAGCTTTGGAGCATATGGTTTAAAGGCTTGAGTTATCTAGATGTATTGGGCCTGATGTAGGCCTCCTATAGTTATACACTTTGTAATTTATTCATTTGCTTATGGTCTGTAATAATTACTTGTATTAACGATAGGACAATAGTGAATTGGGGAAAATTGGGCCTAGTTTAAGGTTTGCATGAGAATAGGGTAGAAATCCTGATTTAGGTGTTGTTCTTTCAAATGTTTTCACTACTACATGTTAGATATCTTGCCTATAGGGTATTCACTTGTTCAATTATATTCTGTTATTGCATGCATTAGATAACATGCCTATAGAATTTGATTTGTTCAACATGTTCCGGTCCACTTTCACAGTGAAGGGTTAAGTCACAACCGGGCACTGCATATCAAGGTAAAGTTCGAAGACAAATTCATTGCCAGGGTCTTATTAGACGGGGGTTCAAGCCTCATCATTTGTCCATTAACTACTCTGAAAAGATTGGGCAAAGATTTCTATGAGATACAGACAGGAAGTATTAACGTGAAAGCCTTTGATGGGTCTCAAAGTGCCACGATTGGGGAGATTAACCTTTGCCTGCAGACGGGACCAACTTGGTTCGATGTTGAATTCCAAGTACTTGACATATCGGCTACATACAATGTTCTGTTGGGTCGACCTTGGATACATACCGCTGGGGCTATGGCTTCCACACTACACCAGGCCATGAAGTTTGAATGGAACCATCATGAGATGATCATTCATGGAGATGGAAGTAACCCCATTTATACCAATCAAACTATCCCAGTTATCGAGAATAAAAGAAGGCTAGGAGGGGAAACTTATCACCACATTGAACATGTCAATGCAGTTGAGAAAGACAGATGGTGGAGTAACAAAATAGAAAGCATACTAGCATGGTCTGGGTACGAACCCGGCAAAGGGCTTGGGAAGGAACTCCAGGGAATTACCAAGCCGTTACAGTTGAAACATCACGACATAACTTTCGTATTGGGGTACCCATACACCTGTCAAGAATATAATGACTGGTCGCCACCATGGCGTGGTCCTTACTACCCTCTTGAGCAACCAGTGCCACATCTGGGTCAGACTTTTCATCAGGCATATACAATATAGGGATTTGCAGAGGAAGAAGCTTTGGCTGGATTAAGGAACCTATTTCTAGAAGACGAGGATATGGATTACAGTGCGATAATTGAGGAGAAGGAGGAAGAAGGCCTCACCATTCAGACCATGGAAAGGGGAGCTGTTCTCAGGAATTGGACCGCCACACCATCCCGGGCCCACCGAGTCCCTGGGTAGCTAAGCATTTAGCTTGATTTATTTTTATAGCCATGCTAGGCATTTCAAATGATTTCAGTAATTTTGTTTTAAAGACTCATTTTGTTTCGAAATAATTGCTCGATTCATCGAGCCGTACTTGTTTTGGATATCTTCAAAATCTAATCAATCCATTGCCATTTATTATTCATTACTATCTTTCACACTTTTCTTTCTATAGCGTTATTATTACTTTTCCTGATGAACCAATAGCTGTGACATGTAATGAGACAATGCAACATAATGATAATGACTCAGAAGAAGAGGATGAAATACATGAGGAGATTGTCAGAGAGGTTGAGAACTTTGAAAACAAACCTAAGTCCAACCTGGACAAAACCAAAGCAATAAATTTGGGATATACCAAAACCATCAAAGAGACTCGCGTAAACATTAACTTATCACTGTCAGAGAAGGAAGAGTACATTCATTTCCTAAGGGAATATGAGGATATCTTCGTATGGTTATATGATGACATGACCGGTTTGAGCACATCCATAGTGGCTCACAATTGCCTACCAATCCAATGTGTCCGTCAGTGAAGCAGAAACTCAAAAAATTCAAAGCAGACATGAGCCTGAAAATCAAGGAGGAAGTCACTAAGTAGATCAAAACCAAAGTCCTCATGGTAGTTGAGTATCCAACCTAGCTAGCCAACATTGTACTAGTTCCGAAGAAAGATGGGAAAGTCAGGGTGTGTGTTGACTATCAGGATTTAAACATAGCAAGTCCCAAGGACGATTTCCCACTACCAAACATATACATCCTGATCGACAATTGAGCCAAGCATGAACTCCAATCCTTTGTAAATTGCTTCGCGGGTTATCACCAGATCTGGATGGACGAAGAAGACGCAGAGAAAATAGATTTCATTACACCGTGGGGAGTATATTGCTACAAGATGATGCCATTCGGTCTAAAGAACACTGGGGCTACTTACATGAGAGCCATGTCAACCATCTTCCATGATATGATACACAAGAAAATAGAAGTGTATGTTGACGACATCATCATCAAATCCAAGAGGGCCGCAGATCACAAAGCAGACTTAAGAAAGTTCTTTGACAGGTTAAGGAGGTACAATCTAAAGCTGAACCCCACAAAATGTGCATTCGGGGTTCCCGCGAGAAAGTTGCTGGGATTCATTGTCAGCGCCCAAGGAATCGAGTTGGACCCGTCCAAAGTTAAGGCTATTCAATAGTTACTACCACCAAAGAGAAAGAAGGACATGATGAGCTTCCTGGGATGCCCCAACTACAACAGCCGCTTCATAGCACAATCCACAGATATATGTGAACCCATCTTCAAAATGTTGAGGAAAGATGCTAAAACGAGTTGGACCGAAGATTGTTATAAGGCTTTTGAAAAAATCAAGGAATACCTGTCAACACTACCAGTCCTAGTCCTGCCAGAACTTGGGAGACCTTTGCTACTCTATCTATCTGTATTAGGTGGAGCTTTCGAATGTGTTTTGGGACAACGTGACGAGACAGGAAGAAAAGAGCAAAACATATACTACTTGAGTAAGAAGTTCACACCTTGTGAAGCATGATACTCCCTCCTGGAACGCACTTGTTGTGCTTTGACCTGGACAACTCAGAAATTGAGGTATTACTTCTGTGCCTATACCACATACCTCATATCTAGGATGGACCCTCTGAAGTATATCTTTCAGAAGCCCATGCCAACCGGGAAGTTAGCCAAGTGGCAGATACTATTAAGCGAGTTCTATATCGTCTATGTAACTCTGAAGGCGGTCAAAGGACAAGCATTGGCAGACCATCTTGCTGAAAATCCTGTGGGAGGAGAATACGAAACACTAAAAATAGATTTTCTTGACGAAGAAGTATCATTCGTAGGAGAGGACATTGCTGAAGCCTACGACGGTTGGAGAATGTTCTTCGACGGAGCTGGCAATTTTAAGGGAGTGGGTATTGGAGTAGTTTTGGTATCAGAAATAGGTCAACATTACCCGGTATCCACAAAGCTTAGGTTTCTGTGCACCAACAATATGGTAGAATATGAGGCTTGCATCATAGGGCTCAATTTGGCCATCATTATGAATATGCAGGAGTTCCTGGTGATTGGCGATTTAGATATTCTAGTACATCAAATTCAATGAGAATGGGCTACGAAAAACACCAAGATACTACCGTACTTTTATCATGTGCAGGAGTTGATGAAGAGATTCACAAAGATAGAATTCAAACATGTTCCTAGAATTCAAAATGAGTTCGCAGACGTACTGGCCTCCTTATCGTCCATGATACAACATCCAGAAAAGTATTTCATCGATCCTATCATAGTGAAATCTATAACCAGCCAGCTCACTATGCTCATGTTGAAAAAGAAATGGATGGTAAACCATGGTTCCACGACATCAAAGAATATTTGGAAAAGGGAGAATACCCAGAACAGGCAAACCATACTCACAAACGCACACTGCAGAGGTTGTCCAATCACTTCTTTCAAAGCAAAGGGACCCTATGTAGAAGAACTCCTGATCTGGGATTGTTAAGGTGTGTTGATGCAAAGGAGACTTCCAGATTGCTCGAGGAGATACATGCCCGAACTTGTGGACCACATATGAATAGTTTTATTTTAGCCAAGAAGATACTCAGAGATGGATATTTTTGGATGAGCATGGAAACAGATTGCATCCGGTACATCTAGAAATTCTACCAATGCCAGATACATGCAGATATGATAAGGGTACCATCAAATGAACTCAATGCAACAAGTGCACCTTGGCCTTTTGCTACCTAGGGAATGTATGTCATCTCTGTCGTTCTCTTAAGACCCTAGTCTCTTCCTGCTTGAATCCATCCAGATCCTTATAGATCTGAGATAGTTTTAAGTTTATTTTTTCATTTCTCTTAAAAACTTTATGTGTTTCTTATTATTAACCGATTTTTTTTGTCTTCTCTAAAACTAGGGTTTCACCCCTTTACGTTTCTGGAAAATACGATTTTTTCAAGTGTTTAACCCTAATTTCTTTGTTTATTCGACTGATTCTTATGACTATATTCTTTGCCCTAGGGTTTTTTTCTCTAACGGGCTTTCTGTTAAAATGCTTAGACATCTAAATGCTTTCAACTAGGGTTTTCCTCTTTACTATTTCGACCGATTCTTTTGAGTTTCATCTCTATGCCTTTGACATATTTTAGGGTTCTGGTTCTCTAACTATTTATCCTGTTGTCTATTGCCGGTTACCTTTAACTCTGTCACCTAAGTTGTTAATCGATTTACTTACCTGAATTAGGGTTTGTATTTAGTACCCATATTTCCTTATTTAAGTTATACTTGTCCATACCCTATTTATGCATCCATATTATTGGCTTGATTATGTGTCCTGATTCCTAATTAATTCCAGAAATTGTTTCTTACCTTATTAACCTTGCTCTTAATTACGAATTGATTATGGATGAGATTTTTCCTTAAATTAAGTGGTACTTATTTGATTCTGTCCTCTTAATTGATCTCTGACTGATTGTTAATTGATTTCATACCTTATGTATATGGGATTGATTCATTACCTTGTGTGACCTACCCTATTGCAAGCTATAAAACCTTTTTGTTCTGATTTTAAAGATAGGCACTTATACGAACACTCAGAAAGAAACACCCACACACACACACACACATACAAGCTCTTGCTCTTATTCGAACCTTTCTGTTACTTGTGTTTGCTACATTGTCTAGCCGGCTGAAAGTCAAGGCTAGATTATTGGATCCTGCATACTTTTCAACTTCCTGTTTGTTATTTCTTAACTGGTATGTCTCCACTCCTGCCATCATTCAATATGCTGTAACTAGACCTGTGCTTCATGCTTATTGATCTTAACCAGCATATCTACTTCTATGAAATTAGACTTATGGGCTTCATGTTTATTACTCTTAATCAAAATGCCTACTTCCATGAAATTAAACCTATGTGCTTCTTATTTTCAGCATGTCTATTAGACCTATGTCTATTTGTTTCCCAACTAGCATGAGTTCTATCCTGTTTTAAGTGTTCAACCCTTAACAAACTCCTGATTAATTCATGATTTCTAAACTCTTAACTATTACACCTTTCTGTATGATTGTATTATCAATAATTTGATCTCAGCATGTTGTTCTCTGGTTAATATATGCCTATAGGTTCACCTACTAATAACAAATGGATTAAAGCCATGTGAAACCTTGTTCAAACTAACTGTTACTCTATCTTGTCTATTGTGATTGTTGGAGTTCATGGTTGAACTTCTTCTGCTAAATGTATGCTGCCTGTGGTTCTTGTAATCTGGTAATCTGCTTCTATGCACTTCTGAAATCCAAACTATTATTTTCTAAAACAAAGTTGTCTCCTATTTTCATATATTATTTTCAACTCCTACTCTTAGTTAACTAGGGTCTACTCTAATGTGAGCACTGCTTAGGGTCCATGAGACTCCTTTGAACTCTGACACATTGGGTTTTGGTTTCCAATACTTTGAAAACTGCTTCTGAACATTTGTTCTCTAGTGTGAGCACTGCCCTGGGTTCTCGAAGCCCTTGGGAACTTTGACACACTAGAGATTTGTGTTCTTGGTGCTTTGCCAACGGTTACTGTGTATCTCTGAGCTTTGGAGCATATGGTTTAAAGGCTTGAGTTATCTAGATGTATTGGGCATGTTGTAGGCCTCCTATAGTTATACGCTTTGTAATTTATTCATTTGCTTATGGGTTGTAATAATTCCTTGTAATAACGATGGGGAAATAGTGAATTGGGAAAAATTGGGCCTAGTTTAAGGTTTGCATGAGAACAGGGTAGAAATCCTGCTTTAGGTTTTATTCTTTCAAATGTTTTCACTACTAAATGTTAAATATCCTACCTATAGGGTATTAACTTGTTCAATTATATTCTGTTATTGCATGTATTAGATAACATGCCTATAGGATTTGATTTGTTCAACATGTTCCTATCCACTTTTAGATGTCATGCCTATATAATTGTATATGGTAAAATTGAAGGGTCCTGTCGCGACCCAAATCCCGGTCGTGATGGCGCCCAGCACACTACTAGGCAAGCCCGACCATTATTCAACACTTAACTCAATTTATCAAAAATAGCGGAAAGAAATATCAATTAAGCAAGATTAAAGTACTGAAGATTTTAACAAAATACACAATATAATCTCACAAAGACCTTGTGTCACGAATCTGAGCCTCTAGAATAAAGAATATCATCCTAATACACGGTATATCCAAAGTCCGATAATGCGGAAATAAAGAGATAGGATAGGAGGGAGAAGATCAATGGCTGCGAACATCGTGCAGCTACCTCGATACTCCTAGACGCTGGATCTGCTGATCAACTGGATCTACTGAGCCTAAGACTGCCCTGGATCTGCACACAAGGTGCAGGGAGTAAAGTGAGTACTCCGACCCAGTGAGTAATAAAAGTAACTACAGTCCGAAGATAAGAAAATCCAGTAAATACACAAAGTAAGCTACAATCCGAATATACAACAACTTATGGAACTGAGCAGCTAAACACCAGTATAAATACAAATACATGAATGCAATGCAATGCATATGATGGTACATTCCAGTACCCACTACGGCGTGCAGTCCGAGCCATCCATATTTATTTATCGTCGACGGCGCTCACTGGGGTGTGTACAGACTCCAGAGGGGCTCCTACAACCCAAGCGCAATATCTTGGTCAGTCAGTGTTACCTGACCGGTCAGCCATTGTTACCTGACCAATTTATATCATACAGTGCCATTGTTACCACTGTTCAAGTATATCATCCAATGTCATTGTTACCACTATTTCAAGTATATCACACAGTGTCATTGTTACCACTGTTTCAAGTATATCATACAGTGTCATTGTTACCACTGTTTCAAGTATATCACACAGTGTCATTGTTACCACTGTTTCAAGTCACTTTATAATCAGTCCAGAAAATAATATAATAAGCCCCTTGGGCATTTACAAAACAGAAGTTCCCAGCCCGAAATACATTTAAAAATATCATTTAAGTTTTCAACACTTAGAATTATGGCTGAGTTTGCAAAACAGCATTTAAAACCTTGGACTGAAATTAAATGATATGCAAATCATGCTAAGCAGTAATATCAATCCTCGAAGGATTTTACAAATCGGCACAAGGCCCCAAACATGGCATCAAGCCTAGTAATATCAATGAAGTATGTGTATCAATCACCAGTATAGTATAAACATCACACGGGATGGACCAAGTCACAATCCCCAATAATATCCGACCCCGCACTCGCCATGGAGTGCGTGTCACGCCTCAATATAGCGCTACGATGTGAATGTCTGGGGTTTCAAACCCTCAGAACAATATTTACATCTATTACTCACCTCAAGATGGCCAAAAGTCTACTCCGCGATGCCCTTTCCTTTCGAATCGACCTCCTCGCGCGTCGAATCTTGCCAAAACCACAAGGAATATATTACAATAGGCTAAGGGAATATAACCCAATCGAAAAGACTCGAAAAATATCAAAAATCACGAAATTTGCAAAACCCGAGCCCCGGGCCCACTTCTCGAAATATTACTAAAGTCATATCACCGGATTCCTCGTCTCGCCACGAGTCCGTACATATAAAATTTACCAAAATCAGAGTTCATTTGACCCCTCAAATCACCAAATCTTATTTTCAAATCCCTAGGCCTAAATCCTCAATTTTTCTACAATTTTCATGCTCAAATCCATACATAATTGATGTACTTAACTCAAAATAGGTGGGGATAACTTACCTTCACATTGATGATGAAAATCCCCTCTTGAAGCTCCCCAAAAATCGTCCATACTTTGAAGAAATGAAGAAAAGTGAGCTAAATCCGTGTATAAAAGAATCTGCCTGTGCTTCGTCGAGTTGTACCATGCACTTGTGCTATAAAAGTTGTACATCCTATTAAAATTGTTCTTTGTCGGACACCTTCTGTTTAAACACCCATAACGTCTTGTATAAATATCCAAATGACAAACGGTTTGAAGATTTAGAAACTAGACTCAAAGATCTTTAATTTGATAGATTGTACACCATATAACTCTTTATATATCCCGATATATGAGCTTCTATAGTGCATCATAAATTCTGCCAAAATTGCTCCAGCAGCCCTTTTCGATCCATCGTAACTTTCTGAGATGATATCCAAATCGCGAATGGTTTAACTTTCCAAAAACTAGAATGTATGGGCTACAACTTTTGTGTTTTGCACTTTTTCTTATTACTTATAGATTACATGATATGAATTTCCAAACTGGACTACTCGCACCTAAAACTTTCTGGGCACAGCAGAATTTTCTGCAATTTTCTGCAACTTTTCCTAAATCCGAAATCACTCTGAGACACCTCCGAAAAACTCCCGAGCCCTCGGGGATCCAAACCAAATATGAACACTGACTCTAAAACATCACACGAACTTACTCGAGCGATCAAATCGCCAAAATAACATCAAAATCATTGATTTGAGCCTTAAATCCAAGAATTCTTTCAAATTTCATAAATTTTCCAATTTAAGGCCGAAACCCGTCAAACAACGTCCGTTTGTAACCAAACTTTACAGGAAGCGCTTAACCAACATATATGACCTGTACCGGGCATTGAAACCAAAATACAAGCCCGATACCATTACTTTCTGATCTAATTTCATTTTCATTTTCCTTAAACATTTTCAGAAAACAATTTCACGAAAAAATTCATTTCTCGGGCCTGGGACCTCGGAATTCGATTCCGGAAACACGTTCAACTCCCATATTTTTCTATGGACCTTTCGAGACCAAAAAATCACGAGTTCGTGTCCGTTTACCAAAAATGTTGACCAAAGTCAACTTTAACAATATTAAATATCAAAATTTTTCAATTTTTTCCCATAATTCATATATTTCAACACAAAGATATTCCGGACACACTCTTAAGTTCCAAATAACCTAACGAAGCTATCCAAACCATAAAATTCGCATTTCGAATCCGATATCAAAATTTCCACTTCCGGCAAAATTTTCTCAAAAATCTTCAATTTTCCATCTTTAGCCGAACGACTCCAAAATGACCTACGGACCTCCGAATTCACTTCCGATCGCGCTCCCAAATCCAGAATCACCATACGGACATCAATAACACTGAAATGCATTTTAAACCAAACTGGTGCAATTTCTTCTAAAATGTTATCTTCCACAATAGGCGCCAAAACGCTCCCGGGTTATCCAAAACCCGATCCGGGCATACGCCCAAATCCGAAATCATCATACGAACATGCTGGAACCTTCATATCCCAATTCCGAGGTCGTTTACTCAAAATTCCAATCCTAGTTCATTTCTTCAATTTTAAGCTTTCAAAATGAGAATTTCCATTTAGATTTGACTCCAAACTTCCTGAATTTTAATTCTGATCATACACACAAGTCAATATACCTAAGATGAAGCCGCTCATGGCCTCAAACTGCTGAAATACATGTCGGAGCTCAAAACGACCGGTTGGGTCGTTACAATCTCCCCCACTTAAACATACGTTCGTCCTCGAACGTGCTGAGAACTACACTGAAGTAGTCTGAAATCACTTGTTTAACACATCATGCACCTTCCCATGCTACCACTACTCCGTTGAGCACATTAGCTCGATAATTCTGTAGATATACTTATTTATTCAAGCAAATAAGCCATTAGGCCCAATTCCAACATCCTGAATTTCCCTGCCAAGCCTGTTTCCATCATACGACCACCATATCAATCTCCACACGCTGTACCCAAACATGACTGCATAACTTTGCTGAATTCACACTTTGCATCACTTTACTCATAGAACCACAATAACATTCTTTAAACATAATAGTCGAAATTCCACGAATCTGATGCTCCCATTGCATCTCATGATCTACACAGGTCTTGCTCTATTTTTTTCAACACCGATACGACTGAAGAGATGTGCCGAAATTCACAACCAACTGCTGAATCAACAATTCATTGGATCTACTCTCGTGACAAGTTCCATTACCTTGTCCCAAACCAAAGAATGATCTTTGATCTATAATATACTTCATATAATCAGTTTGCACTGACCCCAAATCTAGTAACCTCGTCTCACCCAGTACGAACTGCTCAGGAAATAAGCCACCTCAGACATAATCAAAAATCCCACAAGACGCCACAATGTGCCAGTATGCTATCAATTCGAACGCGATACAAAAGGAAGGCGAACTCTAGAAAGAACTACTCAACTCGCACACTAACATAGACTTCCACAGAAAACAGGGAAATAGAACACACAAAAGCAAATATGGGCACTGAACTGAACATCACACTGTTGCGGCGTGCAACCCGATCCAAACAACATACCCATGGCGGTGTGCCACCCGATCCACATATAGAACTCACATAAGGAGATATACGTCGAGCTGAATAGCTCATCACATCAAAATACCGAATATCGGTCATAAACACACTAAGGTGCATAATATCATTCCCAAGGAAACATATAGCGCTATAGGCTACAAACTCAAGCACAACTGAGTTGCAATACATGATCTAAGTCTCATCCTGCTCATATAACATCACCGCTGAGCGGAACCTCAACACATAAGGAATTTACTAAGCCGTCTCACAACTAATACGGTGCAATATATCTTTACATGAATTAACTGACCACGAAATAAGACCGCGACTATCCTTCCATAAAGAGCGCATTGCTGAAATAAACACAACTGGCCTGACGTAAGGTTCACTTCCACATTTAAATCTATCCACCGACCTCAAGTCGATCCTAATCGTGCCAAGCTAGGCCAATAATCTTTCACAGGTCCATAACCCAATAAACAGATTGCCCTCCAGGCATAAATTCTCAAATGGATTATATTACCAAAATCCTCATACTTGGTTTAAATTTCTAATTAATCAAGTGACTACATGTCACACTTATACAATATTCCTGTGGGACAAGCTCCCACCATCTTCCGAAATAATTAACGGGTCTGCACATCCAAACCACCGGCTGCACTAACGCTGAAAAGCGATCAAGAATCCCTAACCAGGATGCAAAGCCTTTCTCACAGAACACCGACATCAGGTGATACTGACGTCAATACCCATCTTACTCAAAACACTGAAACTCATATACTGCTCATCCGAGATCGTGACATCATAGTCATTGACCAAACTGCAACCTTGGTCCTTACTTCAAATTCCATACCACTCACTGCACCTCACGTGCCAATATACGATAGACGCGATTTCCATCACAACTCTGGAACCGCCGATAGGCTAATACTTCATCACATAAGACTTTCCATTTAACTCACTTCAGGAGAACTATAGCAGCATACAGGCGAATCCTCATAATCGTCGAATATGCCAATCTCTAAGTAGTTGTCCAAGCCACCATAACACTTTCTGGGATCCGCCTACTCATAATAGGCCCTAACAAAAGAATGCTTCAGAATAACATCAATCACTGCGGCCGACAAGCCTCACATGCATAACTCGATCACGCTGAACGAACCGATCACTGACACCAGTATACCAACTCAACTATGGCTAATCAATCTACTATCTCCCTTTAACACCTAACTTATTTCAACCAAACTCACCCCGAGTGACCTTAAATCACGAGACCATGCTGTCTCAAATACCATGACCATTTCATTCCTCTCAAATGCTACACCGCAAGTCAAAACATCATAGAACATTTTGTGCCTTTCTTCATAAGCTGCTTCAAAAGCTTGACTCTTAACCGTACTTATAGACTCAAAATCATTAGGCACCACACTTTACCTCTTAAATTAACTAGGACCGCTATTGAGAGCCACCCAGCTCTGACTTGGCCCCGAATGCAACCAACTCTACTGAATTTTATAACATATGAATACCCTCTCGATAAAGCACCTAGAGTGATCACTTCCCTCGAAGCCTACACCTATACGAGGCATAAATCATGAATCTTCCCTCAAGTCTGAACATGAGCCAATAAGGCTAACCATAGCATGCATCCAACAATTCATTTACTCAAATTACCACTCATGGTCCTTTTCCGTAGCTGCAATAACCCACCAATACGCCAATAACCAGAATTCACGCAGGTAATAAACCGTGCAATCAGCTAATCAACAGCAAGCTCCCCAACTTGGCTCGAAGCCATAGATCACAACACATATACTCTATTGCTGTCGTAATATCATGGTGAGATTAAACTCACTCCATCATAAGCTCGTGGAAACACGAATCATCTGGAATTTTAACTCTTCTGCAATTCTTGCATTTACTCACACAACAGTTAAGCCCACTCTCTAGGCGACCATTTTTTTTTTAAGTCCTAAATTTTTCAAAAATTTCGGCAGAGCCTCCTTTGTAATTGGTCCTATCCACCTGCCAAAGAATCACCACAACCATCCTAACAACACATCCACAACTTGACAAAGCATCACAATGAATATCAATTACATAAATCTAAATTGATACATGGACATGCGTTGCACCTATTTGAATCATAACACATAGAAAATATCATTCAACCCTCCATTATTGGGCTATTCAACCAAGTAGGAACATATTCTTCCTTTAATATTTTCGACCTTCAAGGTGGTCTCCTTGACTCAACGATTTCGTCATAATACATTTACGGAAGCGATCTCAGCTCCCAAACTTATCTAACTAGGAGACACGAAAAATATTCTTCACGCGCCCATAACTCGGGCTACTCAACAAATCACAATAAGAAACGAATCACTTAACGGTTCATCTACTATCCAGTAGGCTTCTTCGCCACTACCAAGTCGTACAAATACACCTCGCAACACTAACATACTCATCACGTAGATATCCAACCGCCATTCCGGCTAACAAGGACAATAATAAACATATGAGTTCAAAACACTTGCTCACAAAATTAGCACCTCGGTGCTCAAGCCATTGGCAAAGATTTGGCCTCAAGTCCTCCAGACTGGTCTAACTTCAAACTCACAGAGATTACACATCGCCCCTCGATCGGGGAATCAAAATCCATCGAGACACATCTGATACTGAGCGCATGTTGGTGCATACGATCACGCGGAAGGAATTTCAAAAGTTTCTTTTCAAGCTGAATCAAGGACGTACGATAAGAATTCAAGAATGTGAAGTTTTCCTAAAAGTTCGGCAGCCTCTCGAGGATAAGTAGAGACGTCTCCGTACCGATCCGCGAGACTCTACTAAACTGGCTCATGACTCGCGAGACCAAGTAACCTAGGCTCTGATACCAACTTGTCGCGACCCAAATCCCGGTCGTGATGGCACCCAGCACAATACTAGGCAAGCCCGACCATTATTCAACACTTAACCCAATTTATCAAAAATAGCGGAAAGAAATATCAATTAAGCAAGATTAAAGTACTGAATATTTTAACAAAATACACAATATAATCTCACTAGGACCCGGTGTCATGAATCTGAGCCTCTAGAATACAGAATATCATCCTAATACACGGTATATCCAAAGTCTGATAATGCGAAAATAAAGATATAGTATAGGAGGGAGAAGATCAATGGTTGCGAACGCCGTGCAGCTACCTCGATACTCCCAGAGGCTGGATCTGCTGATCAACTGGATCTACTGAGCCTGAGACTGCCCTGGATCTGCACACAAGGTGCAGAGAGTAAAGTGAGTACTCCGACCCAGTGAGTAATAAAAGTCACTATAGTCCGAAGATAAGAAAATCCAATAAATACACAAAGTAAGCTACAATCCGAATATACAACAACATATGGAACTGAGCAGCTAAACACCAGTATAAATACAAATACATGAATGCAATGCAATGCATATGATGGTACATTCCAGTACCCACTACGGCGTGCAGCCCGAGCCATCCATATTTATTTATCATCGACGGCGCTCACTGGGGGTGTGTGTACAGACTCCGGAGAGGCTCCTACAGCCCAAGCGCAATATCTTGGTCAGTCATTGTTACCTGACCGGTCAGTCATTGTTACCTGACCAATTTATATCATACAGTGCCATTGTTACCACTGTTCAAGTATATCATCCAGTGTCATTGTTACCACTATTTCAAGTATATCACACAGTGTCATTGTTACCACTATTTCAAGTATATCACACAGTGTCATTGTTACCACTGTTTCAAGTATATCACACAGTGTCATTGTTACCACTATTTCAAGTATATCACACAGTGTCATTGTTACCACTGTTTCAAGTCACTTTATAATCAGTCCAAAAAATAATATAATAAGCCCCTTGGGCATTTACAAAATAGAAGTTCCCAGTCCGGAATACATTTAAAAATATCATTTAAGTTTTCAACACTTAGAATTATGGCTGAGTTTGCAAAACAGCATTTAAAACCTTGGACTGAAATTAAATGATATGCAAATCATGCTAAGCAGTAATATCAATCCTCGAAGGATTTTACAAATCGGCACAAGGCCCCAAACATGGCATCAAGCCCAGTAATATCAATGAAGTATGTGTATCAATCACCAGTATAGTATAAACATCACACGGGATGGACCAAGTCACAATCCCCAATAATATCCGACCCCGCACTCGCCATGGAGTGCGTGTCACGCCTCAATATAGCGCTACGATGTGAATGTCCGGGGTTTCAAACCCTCAGAACAACATTTACATCTATTACTCACCTCAAGATGGCCAAAAGTCTACTCCGCGATGCCCTTTCCTTTCGAATCGACCTCCTCGCGCGTCGAATCTTGCCAAAACCACAAGGAATATATTACAATAGGCTAAGGGAATATAACCCAATCGAAAAGACTCGAAAAATATCGAAAATCATGAAATTTGCAAAACCCAAGCCCCGGGCCCACTTCTCGAAAAATTACGAAAGTGACATCACCGGATTCCTCGTCTCGCCACGAGTCGTACATCAAAAATTTACCAAAATCGGAGTTCATTTGACCCCTCAAATCACCAAATCTTATTTTCAAATCCCTAGGCCTAAATCCTCAATTTTTCTACAATTTTCATGCTCAAATCCATACATAATTGATGTACTTAACTCAAAATAGGTGGGGATAACTTACCTTCACATTGATGATGAAAATCCCCTCTTGAAGCTCTCCAAAAATCGTCCATACTTTGAAGAAATGAAGAAAAGTGAGCTAAATCCGTGTATAAAAGAATCTGCCTGTGCTTCGTCGAGTTGTACCTTGCACTTGTGCTATACAAGTTGTACATCCTATTAAAATTGTTCCTTGTTGGACACCTTCTGTTTAAACACCCATAACGTCTTGTATAAATATCCAAATGATAAACGGTTTGAAGATTTAGAAACTAGACTCAAAGATCTTTAATTGGATAGGTTGTACACTATATAACTCTTTATATATCCCGAGATATGAGCTTCTAAAGTGCATCGTAAATTCTGCCAAAATTGCTCCAGCAGCGCTTTTCGATCCATTGTAACTTTCTGAGATGATATCCAAATCGCGAATGGTTTAACTTTCCGAAAACTAGAATGTATGGGCTACAACTTTCGTGTTTTGCATGTTTTCTGATTTCTTATAGATTACAAGACATGAGGTTCCAAACTGGACTACTCGCACCTAAAATTTTCTGGGCACAACAGAATTTTCTGCAATTTTTCCTAAGTCCGAAATCACTCCGAGACACCTCTGAAACACTCCCGAGCCCTCGGGGCTCCAAACTAAATATGAACACTGACTCTAAAACATCACACGAACTTACTCGAGCGATCAAATCGCCAAAATAACATCAAAATCAATGATTTGAGCCTTAAATCTAAGAATTCTTTCAAATTTCATAAACTTTCAAATTTTCCAATTTAAGGCCGAAACCCGTCAAACAACGTCCGTTTGTAAGCAAACTTTACAGGAAGCGCTTAACCAACATATATGACCTTTACTGGGCTTCGTAACCAATATACGAGCCCGATACCATTACTTTCTGATCAAATTTCATTTTCATTTTCCTTAAACATTTTCAGAAAACAATTTTACGAAAAAATTCATTTCTCGCGCCTCGGACCTCGGAATTCGATTCCGGAAACACGTTCAACTCCCATATTTTTCTATGGACCTTTCGAGACCGAAAAATCACGGGCCCGGGTTCGTTTACCAAAAATGTTGACCAAAGTCAACTTTAACAATATTAAATATAAAAAAATTTCAAATTTTTCCCATAATTCATATATTTCAACACAAAGATATTCCGGACACACTCCTAAGTCCCAAATAACCTAACGAAGCTATCCAAACCATAAAATTCGCATTTCGAATCCGATATCAAAATTTCCACTTCCGGTCAAATTTTCTCAAAAACCTTCAATTTTCCATCTTTAGCCGAACTGCTCCAAAATGACCTACGGACCTCCGCATTCACTTCCAATCGCGCTCCCAAAGCCAGAATCACCATACGGAGCTACTCCCAGTCTCGGAATCCCAAACGGACATCAATAACACTGAAATGCATTTTTAAACAAAATGATGCAATTTCTTCTAAAATGTTATTTCCCACAATAGGCGCCAAAACGCTCCCGGGTTATCCAAAACCCGATCCGGGCATATGCCCAAGTCCGAAATCATCATACGAACCTGCTGGAACCTTCGAATCGCAATTCCGAGGTCGTTTACTCAAAATTTCAATCCTAGTTCATTTCTTCAATTTTAAGCTTTCAAAATGAGAATTTCCATTTAGATTTGACTCCAAACTTCCTGAATTTTAATTCTGACCATACACACAAGTCAATATACCTGAGATGAAGCCGCTCATGGCCTCAAACTGCTGAATGACATGCCGGAGCTCAAAACCACTGGTCGGGTCGTTACAGGTCCACTTTCCGGTCACTACGACGCTTCATAAGTACGTTTCTATAGGCTCGAGATTATGGTCGAGATTAACACCCGAGAGGTTGTTGATTTCCAGCCTCGAGGCAGTGCAAACTGATTAGTTATGGTGAAAAAGTTGGAGGCTCCCAAGGCATGTGACTAAAGCTGACCTAGTCTGTTTGCTAGCTCGAGCTCGTATCGTGGCATTAAATAGTTGTACTAGCCGTGTATCTTGGTAATAAATGTGTTTGTACTATGTTGGGTTTCCCCTTCATATATAAAGAGGACCCTTTGTCATTTTGCATGGACCTGATGCTCAATATTGAATACAGAAGAACATTCTCTCTGCTCTCTAACATATTCTCTTGATCTCATTGCTTTCATTTATTGCTTATATTCATTATTTCTATTTATTGTTCTTCATTTATTGCTTATTATTGGCCATAAAGAGCCATCATTGATTTAATCATAATTGTGAGTCATCCATCGGCTACCCTTGGCAGGACATCGCACTCGACCTCGAGACCCCGAATAAGAAAGCTTGAGACCCAGATTATCAGCCATTCTGTTCGGTTACCACCTTGTTTTCAAGCTCTTATTTTGTTTCTAAGTCTTTCACTTAGCATCAATTGCCTAACAACTAGCATAAAAATAGATCACATATTTTTAGAACTACAAAATCAAATCTAATTGTAATTACCATTTTCAAGGTAAACAGTTTGGCGCCCACCGTGGGGCTAAAAATGTGAGTACATGATTTTTTTTCTCGCATGAATTACTCCTACAGAATTCCCAAAATTAGGATTTTTCTTTTAATATTTGATCTTTAGGAATTATTGCATGATTTTTGTGTTTGTTTGAATTTTTGTGTGCATGATTAATTTATTTAATGAAAAAAAATACAAGAATATGTTGTATCTGCATTTAGGGTCCTATTTTATATTTTTAGTCTAATTAGTTAATTAAGGTTATAAAAAATTGAAAGAAAATGACAAAAATAGTTCATTTTGCATTTTTAACTTTTTAATTTTCAATTTTTTAGCTTTCTCCTAATTTAGGACTTAATTAAATTTTTAGGAAGCAATTAGTTTATGAATTTAGTTGTAGAATTTAAATTAGATTTTTGTTTAATTTTGTAATTAATAAATTTAAAAATGAAAAAAGAGAGAAGGAAGAAGAGCCTTTAATAAAGAAGCCATTTTTGGGCCATTTCAGATTAAATTCGCCAAGCCCAAACAATTTTGCCTTAAACCCGAGTAAAATCAATCCCAAACCCGCCTGTAAACCGGTCCAGCACTCCCCTCATCCAAGCGACCTCGTTTGTTTAAGGTTGATCAGGACCGTCGAGGTTCCAAAATCCAACGGTCGAGAACTCGGGTATCCTAAATATATTAATGTCCGAAAACGTCCCCCAACCCCCTCACTCATCTCTCACAACCCCTTCATTCTCTCATGTAACGCCACCGCCTGCCGCTTGTCGAAAATCGCCCACGGTGGCGGCCGACATCCTATCGCCATGAAATTAGCATCAAATATTCTCCTCACCCCCCTCTTTCAAATTTCCATTCACTTTCCTTCAAATCCGTCCTGAGCTCCTCGAATATCAGATTAAAACTTGGAACCCTAGCGACGCCATAATTTCTTCGGTGGCAGCGCCACCACCAATCGACCCCAAATTAACACCAAAGAACCCTCAAGCCTTCCTCATCCCAAATATGTCACTCTGTTCTTTCGAATCACCCTGGAACTGCTCGAATTTCAAATCAGAGCAAACCCCTAATTCCCAAAAGGTCCCCTATTCGATTTTGTTTGAAGATTTGGGTCCATTTCGATGTTATTTGTATGTTCTTATTAAGAACACACGATTAATATCGTAGTGGGCCAGAAAATCCGAAGAAATTGAAGATTCAAACTCCTTCCTTCATTCGTTTGAGTCTCAGTAGGTATTTCTTTTTTCTCTTTCTTTTGGTTTATTTAGCTTTTATTTTTCTCTACATATGTTCTTCTCCTGTTTTTCTTTTTCATTTTTTCTTTAGTTTTCCAGAAACATTGCACTTGTTTTTGTTCATGAAGGATTAGTCTTGCATGTTTAGTATCGTTAGTTTGTTAATGAACTAAGTCTACTAATTTAGTTAGTTATTAAAGTTTTAGTTTAAATTTTAATGGTTGCCCAGTTTGCATGTTTCTTGTACTTTACATTTTAATTAGACTAGTGGTAGTTTGGATCTTGGGATCACTGACCTATTTAGAAGAGAAGGGCAGGCCCAATTGTGCAATTAGACCATAGGGTCAACTTGACCCATAACCCATTTGAGGTTCAGGGGTAAATTCAGAGTAACTTAGGGGTAATTGGGGTAGTTCACTTAGGGAATCTTGCAATAACTGCTTAGGAAGCTTCTTAGAAGCTGAAAAACAGACTTGCTTAGCAAGCAAGTCAATAGTTTAGGGACTAAGTACCAAAAAGGAAAATTCA